>NC_135562.1:567500-745000 GCF_964340395.1 Glandiceps talaboti | reverse complement strand
AGATCCCATAGGAATGTAATCATGGCTACACACTATTGTACAAGCTTATTCTGTGTAATAGGTGTCAAATTGAAATATTCACCAAGAGGTTCAGAGGATAATTGGAGATGTTTTCATGAAAGAAATTGGTAGATTATATGTATATCTGGTGATGTAGTCATTAGTGTATTAGGTGACTAGATTATTATTTTCTATTGTCAGTACAAACCCTAGCTAGTTGACTTCAGACACTACTAGAATACAGATTAGTTTGCCTTTATACAGTCTGTATTGTTTACGTACAGAAACCTGCAAAGTTTAATAGCCTATAGTGTATTATATGTAATGACAACTGCATGACTGTATTTCAGGGGTCTGTGTATAGGTCTTTATAAAGTCATGGCTTCCATGGTAAAATTTCTTGAACTGTTGAAATTATTAAACTAACACTATTGTGTTATGCAAATTTCCTGTGTGTGTTAGTACTAGGGATAGGGATAGTTTGTGTCATCATGAAAACTCTCTGCAGTGGGGTTGTATTCTACACTGTTTAATGTGTCCAGGTTTGTTGAATTAGGGTGTAGCTGGTTGTCAGAAGGAAGAGGTTGTTGTGGTGATTGGTGAAAGGGTTGGGGAGGGGTGGGACTGTAATCCAGAAAAGACCTGTAGGAGGGTACAATAAAAGTGATTTCTAAATCAATAACATTTCACCATGTACATTACTCGCCCTTATGTTAAAGTGTACATGTATATTCTAAGACATTTTACAGATTAATTAAATTCCACAGCTAATGTCCAAAGTATTGGAATACTAATCTCAACAATGATATGAAAATATTTCAAAACTTACATACTAACACTTTCTAATGCTAGGTATAAAATTCCTGTGAAAAACCTTGTAGCGATATCAAATACAGTGAAAGTAAAAGCCTTGTACAGTGATATCAAAATCAGTATTGGTAAAAGCTCTGTACTCCATTATCAAATACAGTGAAAGTAAAGCCCTTAACTCTGTTATCAAATATAGTGCAAGTAAAAGAAGACCCTAGTATTCTAGATTGGTATGCAGTTTCCACTTTGTACCAGACAAGTGAGTAGCTGTTACACTTTGCATAACAATGTTTGTCAAGTGGTGTTTTGCTGGACAGAGAAGAATGCTGTGTTCTGAATTTCAATCAAATGTTAATAGACAGCATAGGTTTACTGTGACAGAATGTTGTCTATACAGTGAAGGTCATGAAATCTGTCTGTAAGCATATACAAAGTTAGTAGAATATATTTGCATACGACTAAACGACTGCAAGTGAAAATTTACTTTATACCAGTATAGTATTCAAAGCTCATTTTAGAGTTATGGTAAAAATAATACCACTTTTATGTTACACTTTTTAACATTGTGCCCAAAGGATTATTGCTACAACTATGATAAATAAATGTGTGCATTTTGCATCATTTCCCTTTATTTGTGAAAGCGGGTTTTAGAATCATAAAAATGCAATGTGTACTAAAAGTAGCCCAGACACTTGTTAAGCTTGTATGTCAAGTCAGATAGGCATCTCCTTTAAACTAAAAACAAGAACAAGTTTATCTGAAAAAATATGATTTGATTCAATGAATGAGTAATGTGTTTTAGAGTCTTTAAAATGTTGAAATGATATGGTGGAACTTGATATGAAAATAATGTTTAGATGGATTATTTCAAGCAGTGAAGTGTTAATTGTGGCATAAACTACATCAGATATTGTGATGTGTGAAAGCATAGAATTTAATATCCGCTGCCTGTAGAATGAGAACAGTTTGACCTTATGAAACTGATCCATCAGAGAAAAATGACAATCATTATTGGATTATAAATGATAATGCAAGCATGTCAAGAGTCTGTGAATTCTAAAAGATCAACCAAGGAACTGAAAACTGTGCTTCTCACATGCCAATTGTGGCCAGGGTTCATGGGTTTCTGGAAAGTCCAGGAATTTTAAACCAATCCTGGAAAAATGTAACTAAACTTTGAGATTCCTGGAAAATAAAATTTATGAAATTTATGAAATAGTAAGTCATGAGATTTAGATTATGTTGCTATACCTCACATTGTAGACTCTCTGTTGCAATAAGTGAAATTACACTTAGTGTTTTATATATACTGTGAAGAATTCCTAGAATGTGATGCCAAAAATACAACCAGGAATTTCTGACAACTGGACAAGTGCATTGTTTTTGCTAAGGTTTGGAACTTAGGTAACAGGAAGTGAGAGTGATGGGTGGGAGTGTAAAAGTGGCAGTTGCCCCTACAATCTACCCTAATTTTTAGGGAACCTTGGTAGATATTTACCTACTTGTGGCCTTTAGCAAAAACACTGACGTGACTGTACATATATAAATCCTATGTGATTCTATATCACTCAATATATTGTAATGATGTCTGTCCTTAAGGATCGTTTCGTACATGATTTTGTATGAATGAATTACACCAAAAGATTACTCAGCTTTATTGATTTCAAGTGAAGTGATGAAAATCTTGACCTTTTAGTCTTCTAGGAAATCTTACCTTGATGTGATTTACTCTCCGTAAATTACTTGGATTGTTCAGAGCTCAGTTGTTGATATCAGTCATGCACTGTTTAATTCATCTAGTTTTATACACCATTTTTGTTGTGATTCAAATCTTTGCCCTTTACATCTGTCATCATTTCTTCTTTCTGTACATGATATGTGACTGGAATGAAATAGATAACGATTACACTCTATCAGTTTGGGATAGTAGTGACATGATATTCCACTCTCTAAAGTAATAAACACTGTTTTGCATCCATGTCAGCTGTAAGCTCTTCTATTTCTAGAGATAATTTTCACTAAGTACATGACTGTAATGTTCATGTGCTGCAATAGATTGAACAGTCAGCTTTAGTATAATAGTGACATCTTATCTAATTCATTCCGTTTATAGCTCTGTCACATCTGTGATAAAAATCTTGCTTATATGTCAGTTGTGAACTTTATCCTGAAAGTCATAAATATCTTGCTTGTATGCCAGTTTTGATCTTTATCCTGGCTATGATTTGCTGTATCTGTAATGCTGAGATATATTTAGAATTGTTGAGCCATAAATTGATATACCATTTAATTCATTTAGCAGTTAGTAGAAATCATCCCCACAAAGTGATAACAATCTTCTATCCTTGTGTCTTCCATGAATTCTTTATCCTGTGACTGGCTTTTACCTTAAAGTGGATTATCACTAAAGATAATTTGGTGTCTGTCATTGATAACATCACATCACATATACATGTAATTCATTCAGTAAAGTGATCCAAATCTTTAGAGTCTCCTGTCAGCTCTCAACCTTTTCCTGGTCATAATTTAATGGAAGTGTATTAATACAGTGAGGATAACATTTGCAGAGCCTAAATAACAAAGTATATAATTTATTTAGAAATATGAAGCTAGCAAAGAAAGCCAGATATCCAGTAATAGTGTTATATTGTATATATGTAGTCATCAGTTTTTTATTTGTTTTGAACATATATCATTGTAATTCAGTAAAAAAGTACTGCTGTGATTCATGCAACGATTGGTTGCACAGATAGTGACAATATTTGCTACATTTGTGTATCTATGGACACAAAGTGATGAGGCTCTGTTATCCCGATGTTCTCCATGATTTCTAGCTTTGCTGAGAATGTCTCATTTTGTAATATCCTACACAAATATTACTATGCCATTTTAGTCCAAACATTTTATGCAGTGCTATATCCAGTGTGAGTGGGCGTTGGTTCATTTGAATATGTTAATTTGTATAGCCTGTAGAGTAGTCACTGTACAGAATGTTATCCAGCTGTGTGGTTAGAATTGCAGGTTGACTGATGTCGGTGGTTTGAAAACACAGACAAGCTGTTACATTTATTATCACACACTCTATTGCAGAAAGTGACAGCTTTTTTGACATCGAATGAATGAATACCAAATGTTGAATTTTCTACTGGTAATGTTGAACAGTTGTTGAAAAAATAAAAAGTCCAATCATATTCAGAACATGTAATGTTTGTTTTTAGAATGTTCTAAATGAATTTAGTCATTTCTATTGCAAACAGTGTGTATGTGTAACTGTTTTCTTTTGTTTGTGTGTGTTTTGTTGTCTGTAAAATGAAAGTGTTCTTGTCAATGTTTTCACCAGGGTTTAGAACCCTGGTGAACAGCACTGCAGGGGTATGAAAATATCCTGCATAAATTGCCAGGGAACTCACAAAATTTTGCATATTACTTACAATGAAGGTGCTGCTCAACCATTGTGTGTGTGTGCATGTGTGTATGCATGCATGCATGCATACATGCACACATGCACGTACACATACACATGTGTCTTGCGCTGTCTGTCTATGTCTGTCTGTCTGTCTGTCTGTCTGTCTGTCTGTCTGTCTGTCTGTCTGTCTGTCTGTCTGTCTCTGACTGTCTTTCTCCTTGTCTCTGTGTGTGTGTGTGTGTGTGTGTGTGTGTGTGTGTGTGTGTGTGTGTGTGTGTGTGTGTGTGTGTGTGTGTGTGTGTGTCAGTCCAACTGCTTTGTCACAATTTACCCTGTGTTCAAACATACAGTATAGATTTGTCATTGTGTCACCAATTTATTTGCTGTAGTGTATGTTATTGATGTGGATATTACTGATGCCTGACAGGGACACATTCTTCAAAGGTTAGTACAGTGGTGATAAAGTTTAAAGAGTGTATTGCAAGGGTTCACCATTGTAGTATATATCTTCCAGCAGTATTTTACCTGTTGTGGCTTGGAGACACAAATTAGATGAATAGATTTTGTTATTATTGTAAGGTTTCTGTAATGTCATGGTATGTCATTTAGTGAAATCCATCATTATAATATATTTATTGTGGGAGTGCTCCAAAATGTGATCATAGATCAAAGACTGTATATTCGTACTGGTTTGTCTTTACACATATATTATGGATCGAAATTAACTTTTTTCTTCGGCAGTCCTAGTGGGCTACCAATTTCAGAAATTGGTAGCCCAAGGATTGTGACCTGTGGTCCCATATTCCTGAACTGAAAACAGATTTCCTCTATGGAAATATGTGTGTTATTAAAATACTTTCATGTCCATAGATCTTCATCTTCATCACATAATCAGTGGTAGGTTGAGTGGGCTACCAGCTGCAAATTATGGTAGCCCCATGGTAGCGTGTAGGCATGGGACTACTGTTAATTTTGAGTCCTGATGTACATGTATGTATGTGGATGTGAACCTAATATAAAATGTAATCACTGTCACACAATTTAAGATGTGGTCAATTATTTTGTCATTTCACAGTGGATAGACAAATGATTAATCATAAATTTAGGTAGATTAATATTTGATTCTATCACTTAAAACAAATTTTACAGTGAAATCCATATTACTAAATCATTATCAAATTAAACATTATTACAGGACATTGTATTTTATACCATGCACGAACCAGGTTCAACAAAAAATGTGGAACATATACTCTGGTCTTTCCATTCCACGACAACACGTGTCTACGTCGTTGGTTCTGCTGTGTTCGAAATAGTAGTCAAAACTCTCAAAATTGCCATTACTTTCCCCGGTTTTTAATAAATATTACTGACAATGGTATAATTCTATTATTGTAAATTCAATGTAGCATATACATGTATAACAGAATGAGCTAAATCTGAAAACATTGGCTTTATCAGTTTAAGGGATTCAAAAACCCTGTACAAGAGAAGTATGGTAAGACAAATTATTGAGAAAATAGATGTGAAAAAATATAATGTTAAATTTTGAAAGGACACTTGTAATAGTTCTGTATATTTTTACTTACTTACTGCCTGTTCTTTAGACTATTAGTTATACTGAATGCAGGAAATAAAGGGAAGTGATTCATTATTTTGCCTTCTTACGCTTGAGTTGGAATTGGAAAAAGTACAACTACTGTTCACTAAAATATAACCATTACACAAGAACAGTGAACATTGTCCACTCAGAGCTGAATGGGAATTAATTTTCCATTCCACATGTATCGCCTCCAATAGTTGTAATTGACTGAACAATTTCTAATCGCGTGATGAAATGGTTGTCATGGTAACAGTGAATTTGAAATCCATCTTAACGTTTTTCTGAAACAAATTTAGGTTACTTAGATGTGAAATTGAGCGCTTTACATGAGATAGATTTAATGCCCGACAGATAGTTATAAAATATAATTCCCTAGTTGTACACTTCAATTTTCCTGAGTAGTGGTTTATGTGTTTCCTTTCTGTTTGAAAATTATCACTATTATTGAGTTGGGTAAAGTGGTACAGAGGAAAAATAGAATTCCCAAGTTATATTTCTATTTTCTTGCCATTACTTTAGTTTTTAGCATACAACAAATTTTCCCCCACAAAAATTATCAGAACATGTTATTTCAAAGAAACTTCTTTTTTTGTGACAAATTTATTTTGGTGCGATATATTGGAAATGAGTTGCATTTATTTGGGATTAAAAAAAAATTTGCTACATTTATAAAATTGAATATTTGTAGTTTGTCATATCTGACAGTCAGAGGTCATAGGCCATATTTTCCAGGGTTCTTTAACCAGTTTTACTGTACATGTATGCATAATACTAACCAAATATCATTATGTCTTTTCAGGAAATGAGTTTTCAGTCACCTGATAAATTTTGGAGTTGTCTTACTAATAGATCAATTTATAGGTGGTTATGATGGCGTACAAGTTGCACCAAATCTAAGTTTGAAGTCATTACTGGGAAATATTAATTCAAAAGTTGTGTAAATGCTGGCAGGCGAAAGAGATTTGAACTGATGACATTTATTAATCTTACTGTTGACATTTAAATGTAGCCGTGAGATTAAAAAAAAAAAATCCAGGGAAACCTTATGTTTTTCTACTGATACTGTTCGTTTTCTTAGCAACGGGTGAAATGAATCGGATATTTCAATAAATTGATGCTCATTTGTATAAGTGGATGATGTCATTGCAACGTCATGAAAAGTAAACACTTCCGGGCATCACATTTGACAAATAATCAGTTTTGGTGACGGAAATCAGACTTCACATCCAGGTACTTTCAATGACATTTCAATTTTCAATTCTTTTTATGTTCAGAATGTGTCCCTGAAGTCAAAGATAACATTGAACATTGTCAAATGTCTATCTTACTCCCAAACATTGAATAGAAAATCTGTAGCTGCTAACATCTTTCCTGTCATGTGACAGAAAAAATGAACATAGAATGATAACGATATAAATGTGTACATTTTCGAAAGTAGACTTAAAAAATATTTTAAACTTACTGAATGGGTTAGAAGCTATAGCAAAAGTGAATTTTGTCCATCAATAGTACAATTTAATATCAAGAGTCTTCCAATATTTCAACAAATGACAGTCATCTTCATCTTCATCTTCATCAGGTCATGATCTATGGGCAAGCAACTTTATTCTTTCAGAGTTGGTGTGTATTAGTGAGCGGTAATATTCCATTATCAAGTCAAGTTGTACAGATTTTCTAAACCATAAGATATCGCTGTGAAGATTTTTAGAGTACTATGGAAGTAGAAATCACTCGTGCCTAGGCATACAAGTGTAAAAGATAGGATCTGAGAGATAAATGTAGTTTTAAATTTTTAATGTGTTTGGTGTTTCTGTCATGTTTTAGTGAAATATTGATGTCGTTGTCAAGTTTTCTCAATGATCATCAATCGTGTCTTCATGTAAAGATGATAGCAGTACAGTATTAATAATCTGACTGGTCTCGTGCTATGTATCCATCCATCCATCCATCTTTCTGTCCAGACAGACAGACAGACAAACAGACGGACACATATGTGACTTCAATGTTTAAACACGTTGGTATACATACACATGGATGATTATTTTCACTCTGTGCACATATATGAAACTTACATGTATATTCACATCCCCATACATGCACACATACAGACTTCCATCCATCCATCCATCCATTCATCCATTCATCCATCCATCCATGCAGCCCAGCCCATCCCATCCCTCCCCTTCCCTCCCTTAGTCCCTCCCTCCCTTTGTCCACCCATCAATTTCACCTATCAGTCTGTCCATAAATCTATCCACCCAGAACTTGATGTTGTATAGAAATGGTTTTAGAAGCTTAGGTGTGAAACAAAATGACAATTATTCCTGCTATAAAATTGTTATAAAAGAGAACAACATTTATAAGTATTACTAGTCAGCACAAAACTACTAAGGAGGAGACATGTAGACTATATGCTTCATTGCATTACCAATCCATTAGGGAAATTGTTGGAACCACAGTATTATGAGCTGTCGACCATGACTAGACACCAGTAAATTATTACATGTAAATTAAATACTGATGTTGAAAATGAAATGGGCCGGCCCAATTTCTCACTTCATTTGTATGCAAATGATGACGTCTATATGACCCTGTTACCCTCGACAACAACATTCATCAACTTCAGATGTCAGTATGTGAGACGCATAGACGCTGTTATTTATCCTTCAATATTTATATTCCATATTCCTGAGTTGAGGCTCCTCATTTGTATCCAGAATGTATCGATGTAATTAACACCACAAACAATTTGGCATTTTTAAGCAATGATATTTATATTATTAATAGCATGTATTACCAAGTAAGTAATTATCTCTCTTTTGAAGAACAATTTTGTCAGTATTTTTATGACATTGAAATATGAATACAGGTTAAAGTCATTAAATGTTATTATGGCCGTGATAGGTATTTTGTCATTTTGAGGCCAGCTTTGGTAACTATAAGTTTTACAAATCTACTTTTCAATGTAATTTTACCTATATGACATTCAGTGTCATTTTCCTGAGTTTTAATTAACACGAACGCACATTTTTATGCATAATTATCAATCATATAATATGACATTTATAACTCTTGCTACAACTACTTAATCTAAAAATGAATTGGTGAAATTGATATAATTTGAAATATTTACACTTATCAAAACAAATGTGCCCCAACCCTTACATCAATTTGATGTACCTCTTATACATCAATTTGATTCACCTCTTATACATCAATTTGTTGCACCTTTTACAGCAATTTCGTGTGATGTCCTTCATAATCCTTTACTATGTGTTGAGTAGAAAGTAAACCCAATTTTCATCATTTTGACCTACAACATTTATTAAAGATTGCACTAATCTAGACACCATAATCTGATGCAGGTGAAATTAACAAAATTATGTTGATTTGTAATCAAGTACCGATAGCATAAGCTCTGTTTTTTTACTTCCTCTAAATTTAGCAGTACACTGTAACTATATTTGTGTATTTGAACAAACATAATTATAGGGTCTATGCTGAAAGCCTCCAATATTTGATATCAGAGAAATGTACATATGAATATTAATGTGTACAAATATGATTATAATGACATATTTGATTTCATCTAGTCATGTCTTCGTGGCACTAGTAGTCTCTAGGATACGTGCTATATCAGAGAGTTACAGAGAGTGATGGCCGATTGACAACCACGTCACAATATATCTTATATTGAATCTACTTTGGTACTGTATGCTAAATATTAATGTCAAAGTTTAGTAATGATCACACATCGCTATGGAACAGAAAAAAATGATATATCAGTGGGGTGTTTTATTGCAATGGAAAGTAGTCAGTCAAAACAAATAAACAGATGACAATATGTGGTAAGATAGATATTTGGGATGTAATGGCCACTAAATATTGACATTTCACTCAATGTTCCGTGCATAGTACTTCCATCATTACAGTGATCTATTGCATCATCTTTTGTTTCCATAGTAACATTGTCTGGTAAACATGTAAGGTACATCATGGTTCCTGTGCATAACATAATAAAATTGGATGTGCACTGCATATATACTGCACTGTTTGTGATGTAGGGGATAACCCCCCATCATACTGTTGATATGTCGTAGTGAGATTTTAATATTAAAAGATTGATTACTATTACATATGTACCAGAGATTACTTGCATTGCTGCACTCATACCAGGGGTATTTTCACTATAGTGCAATACCGAAAACATTGTTGCATACCTGCATGCAAATGATATGCAAATGAGGACATGATCATTCACTGCACACAAAATTGTGTGATCACACAGTTGTGATTTTTATGGAAATATACCATTTCAGATAAACATGTAATAATAACAGAACCCCATGCTACATGAGTTCCAGTGGATACTCAGGGATATTTGCACTCATGCTTGTAGTGTTTTCTGCTGCATTTTGACTTGCTTGCTACCACCTTATTGACAAGATAATGTGGATCTCATTGATATTGTTTGTCAGATTGATTGATTGATTGATCAGTCTGTTTGCCTGATTCTTTTATAAAATCAATACACATCAGACTACATCCTGTTGTGTCAAAAAAAGGCCAGATAAAGTTCTCCATTATTGTGATTAAGACATAGTTATTGATGTGAACTGATGAACAGTCTATAGACATTGTTGCCTTTAGCCATCATGGTCTCCTAGCAACCAATCACTGAGACATGATGCCATGAATCTTAATGATTCCTAGCTACACTAGTCTTACTTACACTGTGTATATAACTCTTCCCCATAACTTTCAAGTCACTTATATTTTACAGTGATTCAGAGTTACTTTGTTAGAGGCAGTGTAGTACTTGCATACATGTATGAAAGTGTAGCCTCTCCACCTGCTGCATCTTTGACTCCTGTAGACTTGTTCACTATAGTGAATGTGTAGTATGGAGTCATAGATCCATCAAGTAGACAGACTACACATAGTTGAAATATTATTCTAAGTTCAGATAGTTTTTGAATTGTTTGATCATTTCGTAAAGTTACGTTAGATTACCAGTAATACTGTAAGTTTAGGTGATTTCAGGTCAGCTCTTACATCACTGTGAGTTGATTTATTACAGAAAGTTTACAAATTTAGTTGTAAGTATTTTAGCAGGTGTGTAGTGCTATTGTTAGATTTTCTTACGTCACTTTGACTTTTGACTTACAGCAATGATTTGTCATCGTTAATGTCCGTTTTCAATTCATGTGGGATCAGGATCTTTACAGGTTGATTTATAACCTTGTTAATGAATCTTTAAAGTTTTCAACAGAGTTGGGATATGCAGGGGGCAGTGTGCCCTCAAAGCCAATTTGACACACCACTGACACACGATTTCTAGTGACACCAAACTTTGGTGTTTCCTATCTTACTATGTAGTGATCTAGTGTGCCCTGTAAACCAATTTGACATACCACTGACATACACAATTTCTAGTGACATGCCAAACTTTGATGTTCCCGATACAATTTCTAGTGACACACCAAACTTTGGTGTTCCCTATACAATTTCTAGTGACACACCAAACTTTGGTGTTCCCTATACAATTTCTAGTGATACAAACTTTGGTGTTCCCTATCTCTTACTATGTGGTGACCCAGTATGTCCTCTAAGCCAATTTGACGTACCACTGACACACACAATTTCTAGTGACACACCAAACGTTGGTGTTCCCCTATCTCTTACTATGTGGTTACACTCACAAGAAATGCCAGTTTTTATCATACTGACCCACTACAACAAAAAATTGGCTATCATTAGCGGACACACTTGAGGAGTGAGAATGGAAGGGATGAACTGTTACTTCACTCATTTCTACACAATTTGACAGTGAATCAACATTTTATAAAAATAAAGGTGTTTCTTCCCCAACCACTCTTCTTCGCCAACCACTCTTTCAAGCTCCTACCTCTGCATTACCTGAACGAATAAAGTTTTCCCAATCAACAATCTAAGGGAGTGTCTTAGACTGTGTGGGAGAAAGTATGTGTACAGGCTTCAAGGTTCATGTAATATCTACAGGATGCCTACCTGCTGACTGGCTATCAATGCTAAACATATGGATTTAGCCATGCATGTATCCATGTACATATACATAACAATTACATTGGAATACCCACTCTATAACCTTGTGCACTTTAACTACTGAAATCAATTTTTTTCCAGACTTTTTTGAAAATACATGTATACTAATATATCCCTCCTGTTGATATGTGTCCTGTGTAAACATACATGTATCTATTGCTTAGTACTACAAATGTATGTTACTTGTATTACCAACATATTTTAAATAATTACTAATGTATTTTCTCTGTAAAATGTATTGTCATATTTGATTGAAAGGGAAAGGTTGAAGCATTCAAAGGTTTTTATACCGTTACATGTAAAGTTCTGATGTAATATTTGATTGGGTAATTATTTTCACCTTAGCTCAGTGTTTCTGTGTCACAAATAAATTCCAACTAGCAGGTCAGAATGAGTTCTGAAGATGACTGAAAATTATGCCATGGGAAAAATGTTGGACTGTTAGAAGACCTTGTCAGAAACAGCAGGGAATACAATTGAAATTGTTCAAACAGTGGGATATAAAAACTGGGTAATTGTTGATGAATTGTAAAGTTATACACTGTCAGGGTCTTCCACAGCTGTGGATGCTTACATGTAGATGGGACTACAGTTTGTGAAAATGTTGGTGTGGTTTGGTCAGTGTCATGACCAATTCTTAAGCCCAAGTAATAGTCCATTCTTGTGAGGCTTGTGGTTGTAAGCAGTCATATGTACAGGGTCTTCCACAGCTGTAGATGCTTACAATGTAGATTGGACTACAGTTTGTCAAAATGTTGTTGGTGTAGTTTGGTCAGTGTCATGACCAATTAAAGCCCAAGTAATAGTCCATTCTTGTAAGGCTTGTAGTTGTAAGCAGTCATATGTAGAGGGTCTTTCAGAACTGTAGATGCTCACATCAGATTCCACTTTGTCAAAATGTTGTCCATGCCATTTTATCAATGTCATGACCATTAAAAGTCTGAATGTTTCCATTAAAGTCTTTTGGTAGTAACCATGGCAATGTACAATGTATAAGGTCTTTTACAGCTGTTGGTGCTTATATTGAATTCCAGCCAACAGTGCATTATATGTAATTAGGTCAATGTCAAGGCCATTTAGAGCTGTGATTACTTCCATTACTTGGTATCCCTATGGTTGTAAAAAGTTGTCGACTTCAGAAAGCTTTGGTATTCATCTGATGTGACCTTGAATTGGTAAATATTCTGCTAAGAATTCACACATAGACTAGAGTAGATTGTTTAATGTTAGATTACCTCAACCAGAACTATGAAAAGAGGCTGTGTTGTTAAACTGACTGATTACGGTAGGGAAGTGATTTGGTACCAAGTTCACACGATGTGACACTTCCAGATGTATAGTTGAAGTATTCCTTTAGTAGTGTTGTCAGTGATATTAGTGGCTAGTAATAAGAGATGGGAGGGGGGAGGTTAAGGGAGAATGGGCGCAAAACTGAATGGAGAACACTTGGTCTAGTACAGAGTGTTTATCATAGCTTGTTCTAGAACGTACATGAATTTTTGTTCAAATTTAATTTTCACCAAAAAGAGAAATTGACTTTCACCTTAGTCTAGAGGGCTATCCATGGCTTCAAATCTGAAGATCATGTCTATGGGTGAAGAGAGATCTTGCAATTCTAAGCCATGGGTAGCATAGACTACATGTAGTTTCACCTGGACCTATTTATCACTGATTGAGGAAGATATTCAGTGATAATTATCAAAATACTTTCATTGGTATTTTACATCAGCTAAAATAACACATCAGTGATATAGTGAAAACTATTCTAATTGAAAAAAATGATATCTCAGTTTTATACTCTCAGACATATCATGTGTTTTGACCTACATTTTGTGTGACATAAATACTATGTTCAGTCATTCAACATAACTATGATTTCAATCATAAAACTACCTGACTTGACCTGTAGGTAGAATGTGTGGAAAAGGTCAGCTCTATGAGATACTAATTATATATATATAACTATCATAAACATAATTTATAATCATGGATATTAATGATTGCTGTCAGATATACTGGTATATTGTAGGCGGGGCTTTATTTGTTAGTCAGACAACCTTCATGTTTTGGTCATTGTTTTGATAGACCTTGTGGGATGATGAATGACCTGAAGTACAGCTGTCAAATATAAAAGATACATATGGTGACAGAGGGAGACATAAAAGTTTATTACATATAGTGTACTCATAGTAAGCTAGCTCTGTTGTACAATGACCTAAAGTTGGATTGGTGTCTCTACAAAGTCGTACTTTCCTTTTTGGTAACTTGGGATATTTTTTCTTATATTCTCTTATTCTCAAATTTTGATAATATCGTATAGTAAAATAATTACCCCACATGACCTTAAGTCAGGTCAATATTTGTATTTAATGACTTCTTAAATCATAGGAGATGGAAATATGAAGTGAATTTATTTTAAGTGAATATTTATATTAGTGACTTATTAAATCATGTGAAATGGAAATATGAAGTGACCTTATTTGAGGTGAATATTTATATATTAATGACCTTGTTGAATCATGTGAAATGGAAATATGAAGTGACCTTATTTGAGGTGAATATTTGTATTAATGACTTGTTACGGTATGTGAAATAGATATATGTGGCTTCTTTAGGTTAATATTAGTATTAATGACTGCTTGTGAGATTATATGAAATTATCTATTCACAAGGTATTAAAGTAAATTTCCACTGACCTTAGTGGAGGTGAAGCCAATCAGAATATGGTGAAAGGAACCATAAAGCTGGGTCAAACCTATCAAGTACTATAATTTTATTATGCTGTTTATTGCAATATTATGCAGTGCTATCTAGTGAAAACTCAAAATATGAAATTTGCTGAAATTTGAAGAATTGTTTAGACATAGATTAATGTATGATAATGAAGAAAGTGATACAGGATACAGATGTACAGTATGCTACCATTAAATTTTGATAAAACTTATTTTTAGGTGTCCTATCTGTTATGTCATTGTATAACAGTTGTTAGTTCATGGCAGGTTGTGCAGTGGAAAGAACAAAATGGAGAACACAATACATGTACAGTATGAAATTGAATGAGATAAACCTTTATAAAATGATACATCAATATTTATATGAAAGCAATAAATTGTATCAATATTTGTCCAAATTTGGTTTGTTAAACTTAAGAAAGTGTAAATAAAATAACAGTCAAATCTTAGAGGGGATTTCAGGAGAATATGATGAAAATGGTATTCCATAGCATAATGTACATCCTTTTATGTAATTAGGGACTGAAATAGATTTGTGTGTGTGTGTGTGTGTGTGTGTGTGTGTGTGTGTGTGTGTGTGTGTGTGTGTGTGTGTGTGTGTGTGTGTGTGTGTCTGTCTGTCTGTCTGTCTGTCTGTCTGTCTGTCTGTCTGTCTGTCTGTCTGTCTGTCTGTCTGTCTGTCTGTCTGTCTGTGTCTGTCTAATTATGTCCTTTCATATCAAAATGTGCATGAATATTAACAAACACAAAACAGTATTATTTGTGTTGTGTTAATGATATCAACATTGAACATAGTCATAACTGGATTCTCCTCATAGAAATATAAAGTAGGTAACACCAAGTGTGTGTTTACTATACTACCAACACCCAGTCAGCTGTCACTGTCAACAAAGATGTAATATTGTATGAATTGCCCTGCTCCACATACTGACTTCACATACCACAGACCATTGGGCATATTTCAAATATGTCACAAATTTCTATTATGAATTGAAAGGCATACATAATCTAGTTCACTCAGTAAAAATAAAATAACCCATACTGGTATATGGAGGTGAAGGTTTAAGTCCATTGGTGTGTGTACTAGTAACTGAACAATTACTGTACTAGGAACATGTAGTTGGTCAGTAAAATAACCCATCCTGGGATGTGGAGGTGAAGGTTCAAGTCTATTGATTGATAGCTGTGTGTACTAGTAACTGAACATTTTAGGATACCTATTTGTGTACTTATAACATTGATTTGTCTGCTAATAGAATTGAATTGTTGATACTATGAATTATGATAGATTTATGGATGTATTTAAAGCTTTAAATCTGTCATTTATGGTAAAGTCTGTCCACTTGTAAGAACCTTTTAGGTTAATCACTCTGTACTAAAGTTTAAACTCTCCTATAATCATAAAAGGCTGTCTTTTGTTCTAAATAAATAATATATTTGACATGTTTTGCCTTGGCACTATTTCCATAAGATTTAATCTTTAAAACAGAACTACATTACATTTGCTTTACATATCATATTAAATATGCAAATCTACATGTATATAACACCCTCCCACAGACACGCATACACAGACACCACACACACACACACACACACACACACACACACACACACACACACACACACACACACACACACACACACACACACACACACACACACAATTCAATTTTCATCATTTTGACTTGCAACAAAAAATGCCATCTTTCATCACTGGCGGAGTGACACACCGATGTAATAATACAATTTGTGATGTGTTATAAATATGTCATGTGCTATATCATATAATATAATTATATATTAGGTTCTAGTAGTTGCTGCATGTCGTTATATGCAGATGTTTTAACATTTTTGGTCTTTGCTGTTGGGCTTGTTAATACAAACTTCATTTATGTTATTTTGAGGCTGGCACCAAAACACAATTCTGTCAATTTAAATGATTAACAAGTAAAATGTGAAATTGAATTGTGATAGTTTTCCACCCCCACCTCTGTTGATATTTTATCAGTAATCACCTGCAGTGACAGAAAGGAAGCTTGACAAATCAAATAAAAATAGATGAAATTGTGATGATGATTAATGTGATTTTAAAAACCCAAACTGAAATTAAATCAAAATGATAAAAATGATGAGATTTTGTAGGAGATTGTACCAGAGAAAGCCAACCTGCTCAGGAGATGATTGGTGTTGTAGGAAGCCAACATACTTACGAATGATTGGTGTTGTAGGAAGCCAACGTACTTTAAGGGATGGATGATGGTGTTGTAGAAAGCCAATCTTTAGGCTGTCAATAATTGAAATCTTGCAGACATGGGTTTAGAATAAAAGACTTCAGTGTAATAGAAGAAGTCAAGATATGAGGGAACTTGAAATGATTCCTTTCCCACCAAGTCTTCCTGCTAATTTGTATATTTATATAGTGCTGCTTTATCCTGTCTGAAGTGTGCCAGTGTTTACAACAAGACCTGTGTAAAAACAAAAATACCAAAACTTTATTTTTAGAAATATTTGAAAATAGAGTGTTTTTAAAACAATAATTTTGGTATAAACTGATGAATAATTTACATTTTTATAATTTCAGACTATAATTATAATGGGATTTGACAAAAATTTGCAAGAAAATTCAAATTTGTTCATTGTAAATGTGTCGGGAAATGGATTTGATTTTGACAGGTCAATGGGAAGTGTTCATTGGGTAAACCATGGCTGGTGTAGTGAGAGTACAGCTGCTTTTGATGGTCTATTTATAGAAATAGTATGGTTTAGTAGAGTTGAAATATAGTCTTATAGTCTGTAATGGAAGTAGTTCCAGTTTATGCTCAAAAGAAAACAAAAGAATTAACAAACAAACATACCAGTATGATGTCTTGCATGCAGACAGGCCTATTTGTAAATGGATAGGGTATTTCATTAGGATAAGATGTCGTGGCATGTGTTTTTCCCTTACTTGCTATGTGTAATCCATTGAAGTAATTAAACGAATATCTCAAACTGATTAAAATATTACAAATATAAAAGATGTAATTAAATGTAAATGGCCTGAGGAGTTGAAAGTTTTAATGGAAATGAAACTTTTAGAAATTAAAGTATGTGCAGCTATTTTAGGTTCCAAATCTTGTTTTACCTTACAAGCAGTCTTTGTGTTTGTTGAACATGGAGTTTGCTCTGATGGTTGAATGTTTTGTTGTTTGTTAGTTGTGTGTATAGTGTTGCCTTCTTAGTTGAATACGAGTATACTTGAATAAGAATGTGAATATGAATATGAATATGAATGCAGTGGTATGAATGTGATTGCATGTGTGTAAGAATGTGAATATGAATATACTTGAATAAGAATGTGAATGAGAATATGAATGCAGTGGTGTATGAATGTGATTGCGTGTGTGTAAGAATGTGAATGAGAAAATGAATGCACTTGGTATACATGTATGAATATGAATATGAATGTATGTGTGTAAGAAAGTTAATCCAAATGTAAGTAAGTGTTAGTGAACGGTATAATGTGAATATGAGAAAGTAAAGTGGTAATGTGTGAATATGTTATGTCATTTGAATGTCAATATAAATATCTCTGATTAGTGAATATTTTATGTAAAATTTGATATTAGTGTTCAAAACAATGACGACGCCAATAACAACCACAACATCATTAATATCAACAACCTAGACAATACAAGCAACTTTAAAAGAGTAACACCAACAAAAGACTGATTTGAAAGAGGAAACTGTGTTAGTATAGTGGATAGTTTGAATTTCAGACATTTGAATATACCTTGGTTAACTATTCCCAACTTATGATAGCAGTACTAATTGTTTTTGTACTTTGCTTGTATTACAGGTGGTCCATGGGTTTTTAGTTTCAATGTCAAATTTTATCCACCAGATCCTTCTCAGTTACAAGAAGATATCACAAGGTAACTTAATCCATGTACAATTATTATTATATCAATTTATGATTTGAGTAAAGACACATTCATATCATGCATTAAGATACTGTGTTAAAGTAACATATTGTGCAGAGATGGGAGACAATACTAAGACACTAAGGTCTCTAGATGCATTCTCCCTGATCACAGCACAAAGTGATGTGATCATAAACAGCGCCATCTATCATAAGAGTGAACAAGACTGAAAGTTTACAGTTGATAGTAAACAGCGCCATCTACCATAGAGTGAATAAGACTGACTGTTTGTAGTTGATAGTAAACAGCGCCATCATAGAGTGAACAAGACTGACAGTTTGCAGTTGATAGTAAACAACGTCATCTATCATAGAGTGAACAAGACTGACAGTTTACAGTTGATAGTAAACAGTGTTATCTATCACAAGTGAACAAGACTGACAGTTGGCATTTAAAAGCACTCACCTTATCAAATCATGTTGTGAATTGGTTAGAATTTTAGTACTTATGTGCTTAAAGTACCGTACAATTGTTACTACTGGCACAGACCTATAACAACACAACTGCTGTCATACTTCAAATCCCCAGGGAGCATAGACACTGTAATTGCAAAGGATTGTCCCTAATCCTGTCATAGCCATCATCTTTCATATGAACTTTGACCTGTAGAGGATAAATCCTTCCTATTACATCTATCAAACCATGTCTCTATTTATGTAGCTGAGTTGACTTGGCATACAAGGGGCTGTTTGCATTGTGCCCTTTGATAGACTTTAGTCATTCAGAAACTGAAAGCTGTGCTGTGTCTTTGTCTGATGAAATACAGATTTAGAGCCAGCTATTCTAACAATTGAACCACTATGATTTCAAATCTTGAATAGACATAGCAAATATTTTCATATTTTCATATTTGTTTTGCAGGTATAACTTGGTGTTACAGTTGAGAGATGATATTCTGAAAGGGAAATTGCCATGTTCATTTGTAACCCATGCATTATTAGGTTCATACATTGTACAAGCAGAACTAGGAGACTATGATCCAGAAGAACACGGCACAGATGCAGGATACCTATCTGATTTCCGTTTTGCTCCCAACCAAACCAGAGACCTGGAAGAAAAGATTATGGAATTACACAAGACCCACAAGTAAGTATTCTAGGATCATGTTTGATAAAAAAAGTTAAAAAGTCCATTAGTCTGTGTTAAAGCTTTATTGCCGACGTTTTGATTCCACATGGAAGGTCTTTTTCAGGGTCTAAAAACAATAATAAAGTGAATGAAGCAAAAGTTTGCAATCTCCAGTACTAGAAAGGAAAGTTGGTTAAAAACTTGCATACATTTCCATATCTTGCCTTTTTTAATGTCGGGAGGTAATATATTCCTGATTTGGTAAAACTGTTAATGTCGGGAGGTAATTCCTTCCTGATTTGGTAAAACTGTTACAAATAGAATTTAATGATAATGATATGAAATGTTGTGTCTTTGTTTTCAGGGGACAGACCCCAGCTGAGGCTGAGCTTCATTATTTGGAGAATGCTAAGAAATTAGCAATGTATGGAGTGGACCTTCACCATGCAAGGGTAAGATATACTCTTTCTGCTTTTAGCTAAAGGTTTATTTTATTTTCGTAGATTTCAGTTCATTTTGCACCAAGTAAATACTAGTAGTAGTCTGAAAGGTCCAGTCTTTGGTTTATTTATGTAACCACTCACCACCCCAGGTTGAATGTAACCACTCACCACCCTGGGTTGAATGTAACCACTCACCACCCCGGGTTGAATGTAACCACTCACCACCCGGGTTGAATGTAACCACTCACCACCCCGGGTTGAATGTAACCACTCACCACCCTGGGTTGAATATAACCACTCACCACCCCGGGTTGAATGTAACCACTCACCACCCTGGGTTGAATGTAACCACTCGCCACCCCGGGTTGAATGTAACCACTCACCACCCCGGGTTGAATGTGACCACTCACCACCCCGGGTTGAATGTAACCACTCACCACCCTGGGTTGAATGTAACCACTCACCACCCCGGGTTGAATGTAACCACTCACCACCCCGGGTTGAATGTAACCACTCACCACCCCGGGTTAAATGTAACCACTCACCACCCCGGGTTGAATGTAACCACTCACCACCCCGGGTTGAATGTATTCTATAAATACAAACGCTGACTGGATCTTTCAGACTATACTAGTAGCTCACCAACACTTTCACCAGCTGTCCACCATGGCTTTGTCAGTTTTATTGTTTACTTACAATGATGTGTGTTCACCAAATGACAGTAATATCGAAATTACCATATAGAAATGTGAAAGACATTAAAGCAAGACATATACAAAATATGTGACTGAAAAATATAGATATTAAAATATCTAAGAAATCACAATTTGAAAACAGAGCAGATCAGTTGCTGCTAGGAAGTATCTTCCTAATTGTACACACAACAAAGTGTACAGTTTTCTGTTGTGTTACTGACTACATAACCTCTCACCCGCAGCTAAGAGTTATACTAGTACATATAACATAGGTGGTATGTATATTATGCTAGCAAATAATGTGGTGTTCTGTTTTAGTATACAAAGCAGTTGAAATGCTTTCTATTCATTTCATGGTCAACTTATGATTTTTTCTTTTTTTTTTATCGGCAGGATTCAGAAGGCGTAGACATTATGCTTGGTGTCTGTGCGAATGGCCTGTTGATTTATCGTGACAGGCTGAGGATAAACCGCTTTGCATGGCCTAAAATCCTCAAAATCTCATACAAGAGAAACAACTTCTACATCAAGATCAGACCAGGAGAGGTAGTAAGAACCCTTTACTTAATCTCACCCGCATGAAGCCACTGTGGTAGTGTATTCCTTCTGCTGCTACAAGTCCACAGGCTTGGTAACAGGAAAACTGCCCTCTATGGGCAGAATATGAGAGGGTGTATACTGTCCTCTGTGGTCAGACCAAAGGTTATATATACTGCCCCTACAGCCAGTCCTTCAGAGATTGTATATCTGTGGCTAATGTCTGACCTCCACAGGCTATCTTCTGTCTTAAGTTGAAACTTTACAAGTTGTATATTGTCCTATATGGGCAGCCCGTAACAGGTTGTATACTGCCCTCTATGGTGAGACCACAGGTTGTAAACTATTATCTTGTATGGTCAGACCATTATGGGTTGTATACTGCCCTCTAGGACAGAACTTTACAGATTTCATAAAGGTTTCTAATGACAGACTTGAATTCATTCTATGGTCAGAACTTTTTTGGTTGTATACTGCCCTCAACAGTCCAAGTCTGTGGACCCATGTGCTTTGTAAGACCCTTGTGAAGATGTCTTGCTTGTCTGTGATTAACTCAAAAAGCACGTATAAAACTATATGGCTGTTAGCTACACAACTTTACTGCGTTCATCATGGTATACGTCTCTCTCCACATTACCTATGAAATGAAGAGAGGTTCTCTTGAGGCATTATTGAATTAGAAAAGAATATAGTTCAGTTTTATCAACGGGGACATTTACCAAGATGAACTTTGTAACTGGTAGAAGAGTGCAGTATCTGTTAGAAAATGTGTTAACTTTTGATAGACTTACTTGTACTGTGCACTGCCTTTTAGTAACAGCCACAGAGAATATACTTAGTCTAAGCACTAAATTTACTGTATGTGTTAGTAGTCAGTGTTATATAGTATTATCCTATCAATTCCAGCTAAGAGTGGGACATCAATATATATTATAAAATTTGGGGTAATTGGTTGAACAATCTCTGGGAATAATTGGAACTAGCAGATATTGGGAAGCATTTAGTAAGGTTCATTCTGATTGGTTCGACAACAAAGGAAGCAAGCACATCTGTTTGCTGTATTGTTAATGAGTGATACAATATATGTTTGCTGTCCAATCAGTGGCAACCTTGTAATAGCTTCACATCACCACTATCCAATCAGTGACAACCTTATAATAGCTGTACATTGGCTCAAAACTAGCTGCTTCTGACTTTAAATGCACTAAATAAGAAAACATGTTTATTTTGTCTTGTTAATGAGGGACTCATAATAAATCAACAACAACAACAACAACAACAACAACAACAACAACAACAACAACAATAACAACACTATTGTGTTTAAATCAAACAATACAACGTATCATGTTCTGTGTTTAGTTCATAAACACAATAATGTGTCTTTATAATAATAAACACAATAATGTGTCTTTATTAACCAAACACAGCCCATGATACAGTGTGTTGTTTGATTAATTTTCATATCTTTATAAGTACAGGTACATATAATTTCACCCCACAGCAAACCAAATGTCAAATTAAATTAAATTCTCTTGGAAAAGTCCAAATAGTTAAGTTAACTATCAAGAGTACATTAAATGGGTTGTTTTAACTATTCTGGTCCTAGCTGTATTTAGGTATATCTTAGACTCTTTGTTATTGTTTTTGAATGCTGAAGCATGGTGTAAAGTAAGGTAAGTTGGGTTAAGACAGGTGTAAGTATTGGCATGGTTAGGATTTAACTCTTAACAGCTGGAATTGTACAGGACATAACTGCCAAAACCTAAACAGTTCTCATGCACAAGTCTGAAATATGGTATACTGGTGTAGCAGTAATTCATATGTATACCAAATATGGTATAGTGGTGTAGCAGTAATTCATATGTATACCAAATATGGTATACTGGTGTAGCAGTAATTCATATGTATACCAAATATGGTATACTGGTGTAGCAGTAATTCATATGTATACCAAATATGGTATACTGGTGTAGCAGTAATTCATATGTATACCAAATATGGTATACTGGTGTAGCAGTAATTCATATGTATACCAAATATGGTATACTGGTGTAGCAGTAATTCATATGTATACCAAATATGGTATACTGGTGTAGCAGTAATTCATATGTATACCAAAACTATGAGAAGAAGTTCTTTTGAGATTCTTGCAGACAAAAACTTTTTTAAGTTACTCTGTCAACGGTTGCCTTCTGCAGAAGAAAAACAATAACGTTTAAAAAATGCTAAAATTAGTTATAAGAGTAGAACAGTTATTTGTTATCCAAGCAGTCTGGTGATTTGTAAGCTGTATGAAAAACAGCAACATTTTGTAGAGGCTTCTCTGATCAACTGTTTTGGTTTTGGCATTAAAAATATTAAATAGTAATTAGTATAAGATATAATAAATATAGTACAGTAAGGTATGAGGAGGTTCCAACCGTACATTTAAAAAAACAACAAGTAAACAGTGATCTTCCGTGGTTAGAACATAGAGCTGACAGGTATGTATTTGAGTGAATTACTGATTCATTCTGAAACTTATTTATGTCTTTTTCTTGTCTACTTTCTGTCTAGTTTGAACAGTTTGAGAGTACCATTGGATTTAAGTTAGCAAATCACCGTGCTGCTAAAAGACTATGGAAAGTCTGTGTAGAACACCATACCTTTTTCAGGTAAGTACAGAACCCAGAATTTGTGTGATGTAGAGTTTGTGTAGAACAATGGACTGACTACTATATACACACCAATGTTATCAAGCTAGGGAGTTACTGAGGAGTTAAGAGTAGGGATAGGAATCAGTTTAGACACCCTAGCATAAATCTGATTTGTATAACTGACCAGAAAAGACATTGTTCTATACATCTGAATTGACTTTCATAGTAGACAAGTAATACAAGTTAGTACTTGTATCAGGAATAGGTCTTACTGATATTTTAGTTAGTGAGATAGACATTATTATTCATGTTGCTTGGAAGCATATAATCTGTTGTAGCTTCGGCCTCAAATTCTAGAAATGATGAGTTTGTAAATTTATATATTCTTTATTTTAAATGACAGGTTGGTACAGCCAGAACCTCCACCAAAAGGAAAATTGTTTCATTTGGGATCCAAGTTCCGTTACAGTGGTCGTACCCAGTTCCAAACAAGACAGACCAATGCACTTATTGATCGACCAGCACCACAGTTTGAACGTATTAGCAGTAAACGCTTCCATAGTTTAGACGGTGGTAAGTACTTGTGTGTGTTATGGGGTGTTGTATAAGAATTGTCAAATTAGTTTGCTACTATTCACAATATTACTTAACCTTGCATAGCATAATTTTTTTTCTGTCCCAATACTGATGTGAGTCTCAGCACTGGTAGAGGGCGCTGTTCACAACTTAAAGTGTGATTGATGATGATTAGATTTGAAGACTTTCTTAAAAGTCATGTTATAAATAAATCATAGATCCCAATCATGACAGTCCATGTGGTATAAACCGTACAAAACTTATGAATGATGTTGGCAAATAGTAAACATGTCACAGATATTGACCAATTTGTATGTGTATCCGACAACATTGTATTGATATTCACTTACAGGTTATGGTGCACCACGTGACCCGGTAAGACCTGATGAAACTAAAATTGACAGAGATGATAGCATCCCACTTGAAGCAGCTGCACCCCCTTCAGATAAAGTACCATTTGCCGATAATGATCGCATTAATGAACCCGAAGCACCGGTACGTCTTCAAAATAATTCCATTTCTTTTGTTGTATTGAAATAACTAGTGATGTAACTCATAGATAACCCTAACTATCTGATTATAATCACAAAAGTTGGATCTTAGCCACCAACATGCACATGGCTTTGTAACTATGGAAAACCTGTTCATCCCATGTTTTCATGTCTTTCTGTTGTTTGAAACATAATAATTCTTGAAAGAGTAGGATGATATACACTGTGAAAGTAGTTTCCTGTCTCAACAAACACAGGAAACTACTCAAAGTAAACAGGACTCCAAACTCAATTACATTCCCCAGTGTTCAGACAATAAAACTGCTATCTATCTACTAAAACAACAACTGTGACAATAATGTGTTGTGGGATGGTAGGATAAGATTGTAATCACATTTCTTTGAGATGATACCAAAATCAAATTGTTGTTAGAGACAGTCGGCTAGTAGAGATTACTATGACATAAACATATAGGGTGAGTTGACATAAACATAAAGGGTGAGTTGACATAAACATAAAGGGTGAGTTGACATAAAACATATAGGGTGAGTTGACATAAAACATACAGGGTGAGTTGACATAAACATGCAGGGTGACTTGACAAACATACAGGGTGAGTTGACATAAACATACAGGGTGAGTTGATGTAAACATACAGGGTGAGTAGACATAAACATACAGGGTAAGTTGACATAAACATACAGGGTAAGTTGATGTAAACATATAGGGTGAGTTGACAAACATATAGGGTGAGTAGACATAAACATACAGGGTGAGTTGACATAAACATACAGGGTAAGTTGATGTAAACATATAGGGTGAGTTACAAACATATAGGGTGAGTAGACATAAACATACAGGGTAAGTTGATGTAAACATATAGGGTGAGTTGACAAACATATAGGGTGAGTAGACATAAACATACAGGGTGAGTTGACATAAACATACAGGGTAAGTTGATGTAAACATATAGGGTGAGTTGACAAACATATAGGGTGAGTAGACATAAACATACAGGGTAAGTTGACATAAACATATAGGGTAAGTTGATGTAAACATATAGGGTGAGTTGACAAACATATAGGGTGAGTAGACATAAACATACAGGGTGAGTTGATGTAAACATACAGGGTAAGTTGATGTAAACATATAGGGTGAGTTGACAAACATATAGGGTGAGTAGACATAAACATACAGGGTGAGTTGACATAAACATACAGGGTGAGTTGACGTAAACATACAGGGTGAGTTGTGTAGTACCCATACATTTTTGAAGTCAACACAATTACACAAATCTAATAAATACTAAAAGACTAGTTTTTACGTTACCTATAAATATCTAGATTTTAGTTTCCCTATCTATCCTTTCCGTTCACACTTTATTTCTCAGTTTATTCACACCTTACAGTTTCTTTAGGAGTTATAGAAAAGAGAGTTGCCAAATGCCAGAAAGTTAATCTTGCTCTTTCAAAAGGGAAACACCAGACAGTGTATATAATACTTTGAGGTGTGGTAAATACATGGCTAGTAGAGCTGGACAATGACCATTCCTAAAGGATAGAGTTAACAAACAAACAAATCTGTGTATGTATTTATACCTGACATGGTATTGTGTAAGTCTTACTTTGAAGCACACACGAGATGTTACTGTTACGTATCTTAGTAATTGTGTGATGTCTTGTGATGTTACTGTTACGTATCTTACTCTTAGTAATTGTGTGATGCCTTGTGATGTTACTGTTACGTATCTTAGTAATTGTGTGATGCCTTGTGATGTTACTGTTACGTATCTTAGTAATTGTGTGATGCCTTGTGATGTTACTGTTACGTATCTTAGTAATTGTGTGATGCCTTGTGATGTTACTGTTACGTATCTTAGTAATTGTGTGATGCCTTGTGATGTTACTGTTACGTATCTTAGTAATTGTGTGATGCCTTGTGATGTTACTGTTACATATCTTAGTAATTGTGTGATGCCTTGTGATGTTTTGTGATGAGAACTGCTGATACTGAGTTATTGTAGAGACAGTATGTGTTGTTTATCAAGTAGTTCTAGCCACGTTAGAATTCCTAATTAATGATCTGGATTATAGTAGAATCACAGTACTTGCTGACTGTGTTATAATAATGTGTGTCAATGCATAAAGTGAAAAATGAAGTAATCAAAAATGAAGTACTGCAAACCAATCTGCAGTCTCACACGTTGGATGGTATGTGAAACACTAAGAAAGAGACATGTTTTGCATTCATATTAACAGTAAATACTTTTAAATAAAACAGCCTAAATGCATAAATTTACATACATTTACATAAATTAGCTTGAAGTTACTTACATGTATGTATATCAACAACATTTACATACATTAACATAAATTTATATACATTTCCTTCTGGCAAAAGGAAGTCCTTTTTTAAACTCCATGGTTTTATGTATATATGTGTCTTTGTATTCTCTCTCTCTCTCTCTCTATATATATATATAACTTTCTGCCCCTCTCAGAGTGTACCCTGTGCTGATTCTGAAGATGAGGAGGAGGAGGCTGGCAGATCTAGGGTATGTCGTCTTGGGCAAGAAAACCAAAAAAATTCAGGTTCATGTATTGTGAATACAGCCCAGCCAGCCATCCATCCATCCATTCATCAATTATTATCATTTCATTGCGTCAAGCATGATCAATCTTGTTCACAGTTGTTGCTACAAACACATTTTTTGGCACATAGCTATTTGGGTGGCCTTACCTAATTCTATGTTTACCATTACCTGACTGAGCCTATAATTTTTCCATCTGGCAAAATTAAAAAATGTCGACAATCTCTATGACAGGATTAGAAAAAAAATCGCGTCACAGATTGTCAGATAGTAATCCCATGAGCACATCTCTGAGCAAAAATTGCTGAGTACAATTATGAATTGAAAAATTATATTTGTATCACCAACATGTACTTATGCACTTTTTTTCATATCTTTAAAAAAAATTAAGCAACCAAATGACTGATCATTATTAAGTTATTATAATGACAAACATAGAATTAAGGACAAGCACCCATACAGAGAAAACCTGAGAATCGTACATGTGGGGATTTTCAGATTTTCCACGGAAAGTTTATCTGCCTGCTTTCATACTCTACATTGAATGTATACTTTCCCTTTGTTTCTAATGTATTATTTGTCTTGTGTTTTTTTCTTTCTATGTGTCATCTCTGTGTCCTGTCTTGTAGAAATCTGTGGTATGTTCTTGATTTCTTTCAAAATTTCATGTATTGTTAACATTTGACATCTCATCCTAAAATAACAGATAGTTTAACATTTGTGTATGATGGTATGTTATCATGCTCTCTGAATTGTTGGGATGTGTGTGCTTTCTTACTAGCATGAAAAACAAACCAGATAGCATGCTGAATAGTAAACATATCCAAAATGCTTGATTTTATATAAATCTGATTACTTCTTGCAAAATTATTATATTTATCTATTCATGACATTTTCATATCACTGCTATAACCTACTGTTAATGTTTATGAGTATGTGATAACTCTGACCTAGTGAGAGTTCATTATAGTCTGTAAGATACAACATTTGTGCAATGCACTCAAGAAGCCTGATAGGGCTGAACAACATATCTTACAATCTAATATCATTATTACACTCCTCATACTAGTACTAAATATCATGTACAGCATTAGCCAAGTTACACTTTTGAAAAAGAAAGGGCTTCATGTATAACTCTGCTAAGGTCAATAAGCAGAATTCACCTGTTGACAATATCCATGGTTTTATATTAACACTAACAGGTTTTGTTAATTCTACTCATATAAGTGACACTTTGACATATGTAGCTGTATGTACTATGAAAGGTGCACAGTCTGTAACTTTGTTGTTGTTATGGTAACCTTGGTTTATAGCCTGTTTACTGAGTTGTTGAGTTACATCGTTAGCTGGTTGTACCTTCTATAGCCCTTATAGCCTGTTTATTCTGCTGTCGAGATACATCGTTAGCTGGTCATACCTCCTATAGCCCTCATAGCCAGTTTTCTGCACTGTTGAGATACATTGTTAACTGGCTGTACCTTGTATAGCCTTCGTAGCCTGTTTACTGCACTGCCAAGATACACTTCGTACACAGGCTACAAGGGCTAGGAGGTACGACCAGCTAATGATGTATCTCGACAGCGCAGAAAATTAGCTAGGAGGGCTATAGGCGGTACAACTAGCTAACAATGTATCTCGACAGAGCAGAAAACTGGCTACGAGGGCTACACTGTCAATGGTACCGTACATGCAGAGTTACAGGCTGTGTCACTATGTCATATTTTAAACAAATAAAGACCAACTTGTCGTATAGTGTATGCTACATAACATGTTACATTCCACATCTTACCCATTCTGGTCTTGTACTGTACTAACCTTCTATATGTACTGTAAGTACTCTCTTAGTTTGTCTTCGTCTTTTTCTCCTTCCTCTCCTGTCTCGTTTTCCAACCACCCCATCTTGTTTAACAGGATGCTACATCTGATGAAGGGGAATATGATGGGGAAACCGGTCGCACTTTCAAGGTTCGATAAACTTTCCTCACTATGTCTCATCTCTGCAACTTGCACCCATACCTTACAAGGAGCACACACTACTCTCTCCAGCTACCCTGCCTTCTCTCCTCTCCTCTCCTTTTCAAAATGGTACCAGCATATCCACAATACCTACCCCAATCATACATCCAATAGTATTCAACTGCATGTTGCACTCTGGGCTGTTGTCTTTCTGTGTGTGTATATGTGGTTCAAGTTCATATGATGTTATGTTTGTATAGATGAAGGTGGAAATGAAAATATAAACTGACTAATGGAACTAAAGTATCTTGTTTGTGTAGCATGGCAGTGCAGTGATAAATTCTGAAGCTTTAGCTGTATGTATTCTGTGTCCAGTCCTGCATGTCAACACGCTTGCTGTGTCTGTCCTGTGTGCATGGACAAACATAATCAACAATGCAAGTTGCACTCCAAAACAATCACACCTCCCGTATATAGTTGGTTTCCAGGGGGATAAAAAAGAGAGGCCATGTCAGACATTAGCATAATGAGTAACGGAGACTAATCATTTCTATTCCTGAAAGATTTCCTTTGTGTTTTCTATTCTATTCAAACAGTCTGGTGAAGGTGAGGATGAAGGTGAACGGGATGAAGATGGAAGTCCACTACCTAGGGGAACTTCTTACCAAACTACTACTACCACAACTACTGTCACACGTGTCACAGGACCTGATGGTGAAGAAGAGCCTGATGAGGAACGTCCACAAGAGGATGAGGTGAGAATGTCATGTCTTGTTCATGTAGTATTGGTACTCTTATCTCAACAAGGTGACAGGGTGCTTAGCCTCTCGTCTCTTAGCATACATGTACTTATAAATGTAACAGACAATTATATAGCCGAGTTATTCTATCTCAACAAGGTGACAGGGTGCTGAACCCATTTGTCCCATAGCATATTCTAAATGTAATGGACAATATAGCCGAGTTATTCTTTCTCAACGAAATGAATGAGTACTGCATCCACTTGTTGTGCCTGACATCTCACTTGTAATGAAATAGACAAACCAAAGCAGTGTAGGTGTACTCTCTGCATAGCCATAATGTCATTTCTTATCTTGCTTGCAATCAGATAGACAATCAAAATCTAGCCTGGAGCTGTAGTAGACTCTCTTTTCACCCCCTAGCTTTGACTGACTACATGAATGGTCACCAGCTGTGAGAAACCAGGTTAAATTTACTTCTTGAAAATTTAGCGGTTTTAAATTTGATATTTCAGAATTATATTAGAAGGAAATCAAGGCTAGATGTAAATCATATTTGATGTGCAGGCAACTGTATTATGATATATTCAGAATTTAGCATCATGTCCTGTGCTTTCTCTCTGACACAAACTAACAAGAAAACAACTTTACTATTTCAGCACTTCATCGCAATGTGTTTACAATATCATACATCACATTATTAATAAGCTGCATTCTTATTTTCAGTAAAAATGAAACGCACTCCCACATTTCAGCACCTGCTCGCTTTTTTCTCAGCAGTTGTAACAATTGACTAGATCAACCTTCTGCATCTATTTCTTTACAGTAGTTTTAGTTCATGGATACATGCATTGGTAATTTCTTCAGTTTCACTGAGTATAAATTTGCATAAATGTGCATACAGTATAAATCATATTAAAAGCTTAAATGTAGATCTGGTTTACATATTCACCCATTGTTATTTAGAAGCTCACATCTTGGCAATATATAGACTCGCTGCCAAACGTTGTGACATTCGTCTCTCTGTGAGGTGCATGAAGTGTGCCCAAGGGGCAAAGCTGCGAGGAGTGAGTGACTTGTTACATGATAAGTCACTCACTTGTAGCTTTTCCACTTGGGGTGTACATACATCTTACAGAGAATTGAATGACACAAAATCTGGCAGTGAGACTTGGCAATATATATCGTAGTTCATCAATTCCTAATCCATCAAAACACCTTATGTACATCAATCGTAGTTACACACACCTTATGTACATCAATCGTAGTTACACACACCTTATGCACATCAATCGTAGTTACACACACCTTCATGCTTTTGCTTCAGGAATTATTCTGCTGTTCAAGTATATTAGCGAGAGACTTATAGAATAGATAAGTCACTTTCTCTATCTACCAAGTTTTCAGAGTTGATGTACAAATCGATATTGGAGATACATTCATGCTCTTTCCCAACCAAGTTTATTGTAATATTACTACAGTATCAGCAGATATACCTGTATGTCCATGTTCAGTCTTTGTAAATTGTACATCAAAATCATGTGTTTGGAACTTATTTGTATACAAAAATGTACTAAGTGCCCAATGTAGTCTGTAACATATGATGTGCTCTCCTACCTTACGGCTTACCGTGTGACTTCACGAGAAGCCTGATTAGGACTAAACAACACAACATATCTAACACAGTACTATGTCCAGTGCTGCTACTAACTTTTATATTACACTTGGCTTCTTATGCTCTCTCCTCTATAATTATATTTCATTAGAAACGTGATAATTTCAGGATATAGGTTGTGCTTTTCCTTCTCTGTATCTTTCTTCATATTTTAGTTCGTTTTTCAGTGTTTTTGTTAAAGTTTTCCGGACACCTCAAATGGGAAATCTGGTCCGATTTGCATAGATATCCATACTTTGTATCCATACGTTGATAGAGAAAACTCCAGAAACTAATCAGGAATCTGATAAAACTTGTGTGGTTTGGTCTGTTGATGTTTTCCCGGACCAAGACTGACATCAACAGACCCTACAACACTTGAATAGGTTTCCATGTCATCATTTGTGTTAGGAACCTTAGTAACATAGGAGTAAATCCGACAAAACTTCAATAGATTTCCCTACTTTGTACCATAATTTTGGTTGGGTGCAAACCAGATGAACTTTGGTGAACTTAACAATATCACTGTCTTTACCTTTCTAACAAGTTTTACAATACACCAATTGTGAATTTGGTTGTGTGTGTGTGTGTACAGAATAGCAATAGCTGGAAGGCAGTATAAAGTCTAAACACACTTCCAGCTGATGTTATTTCGTATGGTGTCCATTTACAACCAGATTTACAATAGATGTATTTCTTTTATCTTCTTGTCTGTAGTCTCCTATCTCTACACAGCCTGTACATGGTGTAGGAGTTTTGAAATATATAGTAGATGATTATCCAGATAGGGTGCAGGTGAACATATTAACCCTTCATTTATTTTCATTTGTTAATTCTAACAATGTTGGATTGATAGCAGCATAGAGTAAATCACCCATAATAGTCATAGATTTAACATTTCACTTGGTGTTTCTCTTAACTCCTGTATAACCATGGTGATGTAGACAACCAATAGTGTGGTTTTCAAGTTGGTGGTGGGGTGTTTCATAATGACGGTGCTGCTATAAACCTTGCTGCTTTCACCTGCTATTTTTAAAATTAACTACATCCCTGAACTTAATAAGTAAATAAGAAATGAAAAGACTTGTCAAAATAACTTAATGATTACAGGAACAAACTGCAGAATTGTTAGAATTCAGCAGTAATGGCCTGAAATTTAGATTACTTGTTTTAGTAATAAAAGGAATACGGTATGAACAGACAGTAGAGCCCTCAAATTTTGAATTGTACTTTTCAGGAAAAATAGCTTAAAATTGAGAATTTAAGCATTTTCTATAAAACCCCTCCAAGTATTGAAAGCTTTTTAAAAAAGAGGAAAATGCCAAACATGTTGCAAATGCTTGCATAATATATAAAATTCACACATTGCTAGTAAATTATACTTGTTGCCACCATTATCTGAAAGTAAAATGTTGATAAAGCTCATGTAGTATAAATCCTTTATTAACATAGTAATCACTTGATGCTTAAATAATCCATGCAATGAGAGTGAAAGTTTGTTAAATTACAAGGTATATTTAAGTGTGTTGTAGTGTTTTAGCATAAATTCATACCATAAAAGTGACTCATTATTACTATTAAAATATCCTTAACTGTGTTGCAGTTTTCTAGTGTAAATTTACTGTATAAAAGTGATTTATCATGTAGTGCATATATATACTGTCACCATATAGTTTAACTGTGTTGCAGTGTTCTAGCATAAATTACTGTATAAAAGTGACTTGTTTACTAAGTACTTAAATGTCACAATTACTACCGCCAGCATGACAAGGAAGGTGATGTCAGTGTACCACCATATGATGAACACTTTGAGGTAAAATACCCTGGTTATGAGATTCCAGAGATGCCAGAAGAGAGTACTGTTGTTACTACTAATACCAGTGAGACTGTACTACCAGATGATGTACAGAAGGATGAGGTATTACCTTACATCAATCAACAAACAGTTTTATACAAATAGAAAAAACAAAACTTACAAAATCACTTCAAGAAGTGATTTTGATATTATATACAGCAATGAACAAAAAACAGTTTTATAAGAATAGAGAAAAACCCCTACAAAACACATAAAATGTTTAGAAATGAAAATTTCTACTCACAGAGTCAAAATCTTGGAAGAGAATCCCAAATTTTCATTACTATGTATGAACCCAGTGTCCATGAACATTCATTCTTGTTCTAGAATGTTGACGTGATTTTGATATTATATGCTGTTAGACATGAACCAAAATAACATAAAGGAATTGATAGATATGAGTACAGGAACAGATTTCCGTTGTATTTCATTCATTGCTGCAGTGACCCATTTGATTGGCCTACTGGAGTATCACTGATGTTCTGGTGGGCTATTTGTTCAGATGTGCATTTTATATACAAAAAAAAAATGTACCAGATAATAGAAAGATTGAACTATGTTTCTAACATATGAGCAGTCATTCATGTTTCTTTAAGAAAACCAGTTTAGGTGCTAAACTTCTGTTTCATAAACTGTGTTACTGTTGATTTAAACAGTCAAAACAAATTCTGCAACTATAACTGCTAGTCTCAAGGAGTGGATATAAACTTTTATATATGAATGTAATTCATACAGACTTTGTTAGTTTTCATAATCTTTAAGAATAATGTAGATATTGAATGTGGCTGAAATATACAAAATGTAGTGTAGTCTTGTATTGTATTATGTTTCCTGCTTACCCACAATGCATTGTACCATAGAGCATCAGTTTGTCCCAGCTGCTTTGTCCCGTCATCAACAGAGAATGAAGTTAGTTGTCAGAGTGGGAAGGAGGGAGGGAGGAAGGTTGGGATAGGTTTGTTGGTTAGAAAGATACACTGTTAGGAATACTAAGAGAGAATCATTTTAACAAGACATTGTTTCATGGAACATAATGTTTGGCTAGGCATTCATGGTGAAGTGCATGATGGGACAGTATACTATGAATATAGGACAAACGGGACATTCTGTGCTGGGCATGGCAGAAATGCATTGTGGGAACAGGAAATTAGTTGTGTTGTGTACATCTGATGTTTGTTGTTGTTGTTTTGTTGTTATTTATAGCATGGACAAGTCATTGTTACCAAGAGAACTGTCGTCACCACTGTCAGGACAGTTGATGGTGTGGAGATCAATGATACAGCGCAAGCGCCACAGGTGATAACCTTTGACCCTTGACCTCCCCCTGACCTGTATCAGTTGATATACTTCAATTAATTACAGCATTGTGTTGATAATTCTACGCATGCATATATTAGAAGTGAAACCACTACTTGTTTTCTCTTACAGCATCTCAGTAGTTACTATAGCAACACCTCAATATGAAGCACAACATCTAACTTGACTTGACTAGCATGCCAGTTGCTATTAATCGTAATAGTAGCATTTTAACCACTGGTTATTGCTTGCCTGATGTCAATATTTCACCCAAATGCATTTTACTCACTACGCACAGCGTGCCACGGATTGACCACAAATATGTAGTTGTACTCACAGCAATATAATTAACATATCATATCTGACCATTTCTAAGGATTTATACACATCTGTTTCTTAATTTGGGAACAGATTAAAATGGAATTGAAGTGACACAGAGTGTAACCTATCACATGTAATTGACTGTCATTAATTGGTTGAAGACTACTATTTGCATATTGTTTCAACCAATCAGAAAGCATGACCCATTTTACCACTCAGTAATCATCCATGTAATGATCTCCACCAACCAATCAGAATGCATGACACACCTGTCTGTTAGGTGTTAGAAGTAATCACTTGGGATTGGTTGGTTATAAAACACTCTGTGTTGAGTAGTCTTGGTTACCCAGACTCACCACTGATGGCTCTTCTACAAGACCACTGTCTTACCAAGCCTGTTAGTTGTAATTAAGAGGTATTTGATAACCTGTTATGAAGGTACTAGTATCTAGATCAGTCAGTATGAAGTACTCCCAGCATGAACTTCTCTGGGAAAGAGATCCGATGTGGGCGACTTTGGATTATGTTTCTTCAAACTCTCGTGTGGGTGGTTTCATAGTAGAGCCCCAAGTGGTGAGAGTCTGGGTAACTGAGACTGCTTTGATTGAGATTTAGAGAAATGGTCAGAAAGCATGCTAAGTGTTGATGTCTGCATTTTCTTAATTCTGCCTGCAGCAGTCAGATGAGGAACAGAATAGAGAGGAGCCTGAAGAATTGGCTCCTGTTGATGATTCTCTGGAGAAGGTGAATTTTGCAACTAATACTTATCCACTTCTTTCCCACTTTGGTAGACCTATGGTAAACTTCTGACTATTTATCAGGTCTCTAACTATTGCACAACTCTGCTGCAACTAGTACTGTGAACATTTTACTCTAACACCAATATCTAGTCTGTTGCACTGTGAACTTTGACCTATGACACCGATATTTGGCTCTTTGAACTTTTACCTATAACACTATCTATTTTGAACTTCGACCTATGACACCGATATTTGGTTCTTTGAACTACGACCTATTACACCAATATTATCTTAAGTCTGATATCAGTATCTTTGCAAGTGTGATGAAATTCATAATTTGCAGATAATATGAATGTAAACATATCATACAATGCATTTATAATAAGTATTTTGAGCTGTTTTTTTTTTTTTTTTCAAAAAGTGAAGTGGCATTATTATGCTGTTTTTCTGTTTTTTCTGTTTATTATTAATTTGAGAGCTGGATGATAATATTAGAAAGTAGTGAAAATTTCACCTCATTTTAAATTGAATGTCATGCTCACAGTAAATCCCATACTTTGCTCATGTTAAGATCTTAAAAGTCAACTAACAATGGGTGACAATTAAGGTATCAAATACTACTTTGACACTTTAACCTTTGCCCTTTGACCTCTCTTGGTGCTGTGTATGTTAATTTATAAAAAAAAATAGTATATTCAAAAGTGTTTTCAGATCTAGATGAATTTAGTGCAGCATATACTTGTACCAAGATAAGTCAAGACTTGGGAATGCTTCACATAGTTTCACCCCTCTTCTCCTTGTTAGTGGTACATACAAACTCAAGTTAAGAAGGAGTGAGGATACTTCTCATGCTTTCACCCCCTTTGTCTTCTTGTATGTGGTATAAACTTGCCATTTAATACAGCATGTAGCAGGTTGTACCACTTTCAAGTTAGGAAGGGGTTGGAGCAGAAAGTAAATTCTGATAATCATGGTTATAAGGTGTCATTTACACTGTGCAATGTGCTACTACCAGTACTGTCAATAGAGTATTCGATGTCATATGAAGTAATCACTTCAGTAACTTTACTATCCAACTAGCCTTATAATGGTCTCTCCTGGTGTAAGGTACATCATACTATATATGTAAACAATAACACCATGCTTCACTTCTAACACTTTTTTCTCCATTTTCTCCCAGCAATATAACTGGTACTTGCTTTAGATTTAATGTTCACATATTATGCTAACTACTTGCTAATTTTTCCCTTTCATTTCCACCTATTACTTTAAATTGGGCTTCATAATATAACATGCTTATATGTTCATCTCTCCAGCTTGACTTCATGTATAATCCCCTGACAGTGATATCTATGTCATACACCCTGACAGGGCAAACTCCTACACGTCGGTGATATACACCACCACTGCCTTCAATGGTGGCCACTTTGCCATATCATACAGTTAACGTCACATGGCCCCCACTGAGGGCAGCGCTACCTTGGAAAGTTGGACCAGAATTTATGGAGGTCCCCTTTCTTTATGATAATGCTGCGTAGGAGCTTGCCTGACAGGGTAGTAGTATCATTTGTGACTATCAATACATGGTAGTCTTTTAGAGGCAAAGAGACATAACATCACCACTCTTCAATGAGACCAGAATAACACAATGAATAGTATACCAGGTTCAACAAAAAAAATACCGACTACATACTCTGGTCGTTCTATATCATGACAACGTGTGTGTGACCTGAATGAAAAAACCTTCAATTTTTTGCAGGCCGAACCTGAAGAAGAAGAAATGGTTGAGATGGTTGCCACACCATCTTTTGAAGCTGCACCAGTTGTAAAGACAGCTGCCTTGAAATACCAGCCTGGTGATGACGATGATACCACGGCAACAACAGATGTACCTATTGTACATACGGAAACCAAAACAATCACATACGAATCAAATGAAACCAACGACCAGCCAGACGCCATCGACCCAGGCACACTTCAAAGTGCACAAACTATTACGAGTGAAACACACACTACAACTACAACAACACATATTACCAAGGTTAGCAGTGACATAGTGGGTACACTTTTATTATTCTTCTCTAACTTTTTAATCATGTTCCAGAAATCTTTCCAATAGTGTGCAGCCCTTCAAACACAGAGTTTATTATAACCTTGAGAATGATAATATACAGTTGATTTTAAAAAGTAATACCCCACTTACATGATTAAAACCAGGAAGTGTAAGATAAAAGTTGAGCTTGTGACCTCACCATAAATTTTTCGATTGCAAAAGACCTGTTTTTGTTAAACAGCCGTAAACTTACATTGAAAGAAATAAGAAATAGAGGTTATTAACGTCCATAAAGAAATGAGGATATTTCAAAAACTGAAACTAAAAAATGTCCAAAGTTTTGACATAAAAGGTGAAATCCTTGCTTTCAAATAGTCATATCCTCTGTGAGGTTATGCAAGTGGAGTATTACATTAGATGTGGTGGTGTTGATACCATGACAGAGGTGTTTGCATAATTTCTTAACTATTTGTTTGATATGCAACTGACAAAATGTAAAAAAAAAAGGCAGTGTGCTAGAAATATAGTCTGTTATTTGTATATTCAGTTGATCAAGTTCAGTAAATAATTGTGTTATAGTTTCATAAACCTGTACAAATTGACTATATTCTGGAAACTAATAGTTGCATAGGTGTGTTTATAATATACCTAGTGATAATGCTGTGCCATGATTCGCTAGAATCAGTCACGTGATAGGAAAATAGAATGACTCACAGTCCCTCGGGTGTAATAAACGGGTGCTATAGCCCTCATGGCCAGGCAATATGTGTTCAATATTCCTGTGTGTTATAGTTACATAAACCTGTACAAATTGACTATTTCCTGGAAACTGCTAGCCTAGAGACTTTACTGTCTGACTGGGTGTGTTCTTGTGAATAACATCAAACCAGGTTAGGAAACATGTAACAACCAAAAGATGATGAAAATAAGCAATTCCTAAGAAATAAACTTAAGGTTGGTTTGCTCTTCACTAAATCATCATGTGTTATATAGCTCTGGAAGCAACTCACAGGGATGTTGTTGTTTACTGAACTTGGTATACTGAATTTATTTTATGTTGTTTTCACTCATATTGCAACCCTTTTAAGTTACCATTGACAACTTGTATAATGTTTGCATGAAATGCTTGTGATTAATACTGTAATGAAATGTAGGAATTTGATGGTGGCAAGGTTGAATGATCTAAAAGGGACATTGTCATGAAATGTAGGAATTTGATGGTGACAAGGTGGAATGATCTAAAAGGGACAATGTCATGAAATGTAGGAATTTGATGGTGACAAGGTGGAAGGACGTTGTCATCAATTACACGTGAACTGTAATAAAAGTTTCATTTGAACTTTTTATATAAATGTAATTTGATTTACTAACTATTACTAGAATGTATTGGCCAGTTGTAGGAGAATGTCCAAGTTTTATCTGTTTTTGTGTTTATTCTCAATCCTTGTTTTTATGTCAGTTCTGTGTTAACCTGAATTGGGAACACAAAGCCAAATGTCTATGTTGTATTATATATCCATAAACCTGAAAGAGTCAAGTAATCGTAGGGTTAGGGGTTTTTAGAGTAGCCACCATAGCAAGACTGGAGAACACTTGGCCCACTAGATATATCGGTATTTTGTTCCCTAACCTGTATTGGAAGGCACACAAAATGAAGGAGCCAAGTTCCATTAGGGTTTATGATGTTAGAGTACCCACCATAGCAAGCCTAACAAACAGTGGCTCAATGTATTTCGTGTACCCTAGTCTGTTTAGTAACCCCACAAAGTGAAGGAGCCAAGTAACATTAGGGTTAGAGATGTTAGAGTACAGCATATGTTAATAAAGTGATTGTTAGAGGTTTTACCTAATACTGAGCTGAGTCCAGTGTTTTCTAGGTGTGCTATCAAACACTTTTATGAAGTAAACAAGAAGTTCTTCTAAGTGTTTTTGATGACTCTGTCCTTCTACGAGCAATGTATTGAACTGACTAAACTGTGCATGCTTTGTTTGATTTGCCTGTCAAGATTTAGCCTTTTTCTACTGACATGATAGGATAGTGTTGTATTATTCATCATGTTAGTCAGACTGACTAGCACCAAGCAAGAATATGAAGTAACATGTGACGAGGGGTGGTCACATGTGTATGCCCTCTGTGTTGTATGACTTGCATTTATCATAACATTAATCTCAGCCCAAACTTATCTTGTACTTGCTGAATGGAAGCATAACTTGTGAAACTCTAACATAATGTAACTAACCATAAGGAGCATACAGCTACTCTAAAAAACATAATTTGTTATCAGTGAATGTATAATAAGTCTATACATTTTATGTGTTATGTTTTTATGCAGACTGTCAAGGGAGGCGTGTCAGAAACACGTGTTGAAAAGAAGATAGTTATTCAGGGTGATGCTAACATTGATCATGATCAGGTTAGTACTGTAAGTTGAAAGAGAACCTTGACAGATTTTCCCAGTATGCACAAAGAATATGTTTTGTTAAAAGCCCAGTTCAAATTTGGGATTGAGGAAGGCACAGTTCCAATTTGGGATCGAGGAAAACTGTTATCCAGCCGAGCTTTAGAAAAAGTTGGTCCTAAATAAATGATTCATATGGCTCCACTGATAACACTAATGTGATCCTAAACAGAGTCGCACATATTTTCTAGCTCAATGGAGAAAATATGAGAAGACACTATAGTTATAACTGTGCAAACTGAGTTTATTTTGAATTGAGTAGTGCAAACCTAAAGACATGGACACACATTATTGTGATGTAAAACAATCCGAAAATAATTCTGTATTTTCTATTTGAATGTGTACAAGTTTGTTAGCACATGATATAATCATTTGTACTTCACGAAGTATAACATAACGAATGCATTAGAATGGAATACATGTATATGGGGGGGGGGGGGGTGTTTCCCAGTCGCAGACTGTTACTTAGATGATTTTGAAAATTGACATGTTTTTTATTTGCCGCAGGCCTTGGCTGATGCGATACAAGAAGCAACATTAAGTCAGAATATTGCCCCCCCCCCTCCCCCTCCCCCTCCTGTACAGATTATGTCACTGTAATAAGTTGACATGTGTGTTTATTTATTACAGGCCTTGGCTGATGCGATACAAGAAGCAACAGCATTGAATCCTGACATGACTGTTACCAAAGTAGTAGTCCACAAAGAAGGTGATGAGGTGGTAGAGGAATATACACAAGACCAGTTACAGGCTAATGGAGAAAACTAACCAAAAACAAGCATTTTACAAATGTAAGTACATCACAACTGATGAGCTAGAAATTTTTGCACTTCAAAAAAATGACTTTGAAATTATAAACACACAAGAACAGTTATAGGCTAATTGAGAAAATCAACAAAAAGCTAAGATTTTATAATTGTTAGTATGATTATTGGAACAAGATATGAGATTGAATTGAAAATTTTACCTAATTGAAAATTTTGCCTAGTATTTTTTCTCCCCCAACTCTCCATTGTGAGTAATTTCAAAAGTTAGAAGGATAGATATTCTTAAAGTGGACATATGGATGAGGATTGGATTTTGGTTTTTTTAATTTATAAAACAATTTTATCATGGCTTCCTACTTGAAAAATCAATGTAACACAACATAGACCAAGTCCTTGTTTGAAACTCAATAACATGTAAAAGATTAATAAATGTGCAAAATCTTTGTTATTGTACGTACAATGACAAACTTTTTAAGTAGGAAGCCATAACAAAATTGTTTTATATATTAAAAATCCAAAATAAATATCAAATCCTCATCCATATGGCCACTTAAACACTGAAAATGTAATAAGCAAGACCCAAAGATAGTTCTCAAAAAAATGGACTTTCTCGTCATATCAATGTTTGTAAGAAGGAGAAGCGGAGAAAAAAGTGTATAGGTAGTTGTAGGCTATAAGGTATATAGAAAGCCCAAGACTGAATGACTTGACTAGTGCCCTCAGTGGTGAGCTGTGTACAAAACACTCATGAATTTTGGTGGTGCTATTTACATAAATTGCTATCAAGAGTTAATCAAACCACAGGGAACAGGACAAATAATCAGTTTTGTTATCGCGATTTTCCGGATTTAACACGTGTTACCTCCATTAGTCGGATCAGTGGATGTTTACACTCACGGCTTAATGCGCTAATTGGGCAAATAACTAGTGAGTTTGTTCTTGAATTAGTAAGCTACTAATTAATGCAAAGCTGATAAACTCCAATAAGACATTGATATCAGGTAGGTAATAGAAAGAAAAAACAGTGAGAGGAAACTTTATTTGAAATATACAGAAAATAATATTAGAAATCCGGAAAATCGCGATAACAAAACTGATTATTTGTCTTGTTCCCTGTGATCAAACTAACATTAATGGAATGGTCAGGCCTAAAATGGGATAAATTGAAACTTATAGTTTGTCTTTCTTTTTCTGTTTCAGATAATACCTAGAGTTGCACTTCATAATTGAACAAACGTTTTATATCTTCAGCCTTACACACACTGAAGTGTGTACTGTATTCCTATTGCTTAGATAGAGAGAAAGAGAGAGAAGAAATCCAAGCAGATATCCTGGTTTCCTGGGTTGTACCTAATTCTTCCTACTACACAATCATCAAACAACAAGAGAAAAAAAAAAAAAAAAATATACATACGCAGGAAGCAAGCTCATTAGATTTTTGACAAAAAAATCCACCCATACCAGTCTGTGTGTATGACAAGAAATTAAGCTCCGTTTTGGAGTGAAAAGTGTCTTTTTTTTCACCGTTAGTGAAAATCACTTGATCAGATAAATATTCCACATTTTTATTGTTCATTGTCTTTGGTATGGTTACAAAAAAATGGCAGTTTGCTTGTCCAGTACTTTTGTCTGTATTCCCTGGGGTAATGGTTATGTGCATATTACAATAAGCTTTTATTGGGGGTTTTGAAAAACAGAAAGTACATAATGGGGCATATAGAGATACTGTGTATGTAGTCGGGAACACTTTTGGGGAATTATATTTGTGGTGTAAACTTAATAATGTAAACTATTGGTAGGGCAGACACATAAAAACTGTAACAGACAGACAGACAGACAGACAGACAGACAAGTAGGCCAGATTCCCCTTACTTCATTATATCTAGTATGTGTGAGACACTAAACATTTTTTTTTTTAAAAATCAGAGATAAACGTTAAAAGAAACCCAGTAGTTCATTTGTGTCAAGTAAGAGACCTCTTAAAAGAGTAAAAAAATTGTGCATATTTTCTCTTTGATATTTGTTCATGAGTCCGTACAATTTCAACAAGTTTTCATATATTTTCCTAGAGAATTTTTCGTTTTTTTCTGCTGCAGCATGTGCGTCCCTCTCAATTGTTGCATATATGACCTTTGACTAGAAATCGGAAACCATGTACTGTAGTTGATTTCATTGTGCAGCCGTGAGATACATGTACATTTCATTAGAGACTGGACAACCCACTACCAATGCCAGTTTGTCTTTCCTTTTAAAAGCTGTATTTTCAGTTTGGTTTAGTATTATCTTTATTTAACAAAAAAGACTACTGCTTAAAAATAGGTACTTTATTCATTGTTTACAAGAATAATTCTGTCTTAGTAACCTTTATTTTTTATTTTTGTTTGTTTATGGAATTATGGTGATTTGAATTAATTAAAAGTTGTTGAGCCAAGACTTTGAATTGAATAGTTTGTATATGTGACCATCATAGACTGTATATGTATTCAATTTTTATGTTAACCTATTACCTTGTTGTAACAAATTTTTTGCCACTCTTTGTTTTGTTTTTGTATAATAATGAAATATAGCAGGTATGCTTAGGGAGAAGATAGGATTTAAATTTAGAATTATGAGAATGTCAGAGTTAGAAATTTATTCAGTTAATCAGTGCTCGTCTTCTCCTGCAATTTATTCGTACATGCATTTTCTGTTGATAAAGAAAGCAGATTGGAATATTTCTTTGTTTTAAAGAGGTTGAATTTGTATGCATGTGTTCCAAGAATCAAATATCAAATTCATGTTGATTGTAAATTATGGAGAGAAAAGTAAAGAATTGAAAGACCTTTCTCAGACACATTGCCCTCTATTGCCAAAGGCATTTCAAAGAAACAGTGCCCTCTATTGACTGTGAAGTGAAAAAACTTATGAATATTCATGATGCTGTCAGCCATTGCTAGATGATGTACATTGACAGTCTCTTTCCAGGTAATTAGAAAATGTTACTGTTTCCATTGAGTTTACATAGTTATAACTGAACCATGGATAGGGTGCTTTTCAATAGCAGGGCAAAGATGGAACACAATTGATTGAAATCTTAACCTGATTTTTGCATAGCCCAAAACTGCCGCTTTCAACCCCCAAAAAGGGCTGACAAAAATTAACTGTGAATTTATTTGTAACAAACATGTAGTTTCTACTGTGCAGTGTAATGTTTTATTTTTTGGCAGTAATTTACACCGTTTCATGACTCTGACCAGACAGTTTTGAAAAAACAAATAACACATCATGTTAGTGTAGTAGTCCTACTGACATCTGACTGTTAATTGTAGTGTTGTAGAACTGATAGGATTTGATAGTAATTTTAATTCAGAAGTTTGTATCGTCTAACACACCAAAAAAAAAAAAAAAAAAAAAAAAAAAAAGGTCGCCGTGCGCTAGCATGTATCTCTGGTCATTCTCTGCCTGGGAGTAACAACAATCTTGCAATTTGTGATTCATTGACACAACAACCCCTGTAATGATGTAAAATAGAACATCCCAGATATGTAAATGGTACAACATTTATTAATAATAGGGGTGTGAAGAATGACATCACGATTACCGAGTGACAAGTCTAGTAAGTTACCTGCTGATTGGTTATATACCACCATTTGAATTTAAAACACCCATTCAGAATCATTGTTGTAAACCCAGTGCAGACAGCCCCCCCCCCCCCCCCCCCTCTATGTATGATTCTGGTTCACAAATCCTTATTGTAAATACCACCCTGTGAGTTGTCATTGTGTGCATGCAAATGCACCGTCACATCTTGTGTTGTATGACTAATGTATTTAAAATTTACTATTAACTCTAAAGAATGCAAAATCGGAAGCACCAGAATCTAGCTTCACATCCACTTCTAAGAATGGCATCAAATGTTAGTCTAATTTTTAGGGCGGTTAAGTGTGGAGGAGTGCTGTAATTTAGTCACATACAGCAGTTCAGTGTGGAGGTGCGTCATATTTTAGGCACATATAGGGCGTTTCAGTGTTGTGGGGGGCCAGTCGTATATGACCAGAGATAGTGTCCGACTGTAATGTTGCCATTTAGATGGCGTTAATTGGGAGTGCGTTTTATTTGACGTACACCAGTCTTTCTAGTACAACAGTTGAATGCTTATTACGCTATAATGTACCTGTAATCTGTGAATGGAGGAATAAAGGCAATTTTTTCTCATTTTAATCTTTCTCATGTGTTGGTGTATGTTCTGTATTATGTTCCAGGTTGGCTCTCAGAGCTGAAGAATGGTTATACCTCAAATTAAATCAAAAACTGCTTTTGAGTGTAAAAAATCACAGACTGACATCTATATGATGATATGATATGATATGATATGATATATATTTTATTACCCGATCAAAAATAAGTACAATACAAACGTAAACACAGGAAAAGCAAACTAGATCGGATAACAGGAGTCAGAAAATAGCTATGCTAATCGTGTCTGACCCCTGGCTAACATATGACATGTTTGCTATCAGTTCTGAAAGAGGAACTACACTTTCGAACATTTACTCTAACAGAATAAATATGTTGCTCAGATTTCAGTGACTGCATACAAAAAAAAATATTCCAAAAGCATTTATTATGCATGAATCTTGAATATGTAATGGCCAGGTCCATTGTTACTGACATCAAACAATGGACCTGTCATTCACTTCTTTGCATGATAGAATACACATGTAATTTTCAAACATTATACTAGTAATTATGACTGATGAATAGACTAATTCAAGAATATAAAACCTTGGCTTTCACACATTTCAATAGATAAACTATATAAGCCTTTTGATCGCAGTTCTTACACGCCTTGTAAGATATTTCAACATCAGCCTTTATATTGGGTTATATGTCTTTGGTGCAAGGATACATCAGCCTTGATATTGGGTTATATGTTTTCGGTGCAAGGATACATCAGTCTTGATATTGGGTTGTATGTATGCCTTATACATCAGCCTTAATATTGGGTTATATGTCTTTGGTGCAAGGATACATCAGCCTTGATATTGGGTTATATGCCTTTGGTGCAAGGACACATCAGCCTTGATATTGGGTTATATGCCTTTGGTGCAAGGACACATCAGCACTCTGCGTACTACATATACCACACAACATACGTTTACCTATCTGACATTGGTTAAATAATGCTGTGTGATGTAATATATTGTAGAGCATTCACACACGCAAGTCATTTAAAATAAACTGAGATGTACTTTTTGACAGGGAAATACTTATTTCTAGAAAGGTTACAGTGAAGATAGACAACCTTTTTGATGCAATATAAGTTATTTATTTAATAACTAAAGACTTATACAGTTACGGTAAAGAGAAATTTTGAATCAACAAGAAATATTATATAGTACTAGAACTCAAAACACTTTTCTGTCTAATTGTACTGTGAATGTATTCACAAGTTATTATAACATACATGTATGAGAGAGAGAGGAGAGTTAATTCTTAGATGAAATTGTATTATCACTGTTGGAGAGCTTTCCATTAGTCACAGTTCAGAATTGGAGCATCATCAATATTATATGTTCCGTAGTTACAATGAGGCACTGTGGAAGAAAACACAAAAGAAGTATTTAATATCTTAGCTAGGTGGTCATTAGATAATCTGCATTGTAGAAATTCACAACTCTACTAGACTACACTTTATCTTGCTTGCATGTTCTGTGTACTGGAATATAAACTAACAAGTGTTATCTATTTGAATATCAAATCAGGTAGATGACTTTCTATTATTAAATCCAAATTATATATTTGACAACTGTACATTGTAGATTGGCGTTCAGATGTATATACATGTACATGATTATTATTGAAAGCACCATAAGTAATATATTGAACACATATTGCCTGGCCATGAGGGCTATAGCACCCGTTTATTACACATGTGATTCTGGTAACTCACAGTCACGAGGGGGTAATGAACGGGTGCTATAGCCCGAATATAGGCCAGGCAATATGTGTTTTATAATATACCTCATGCTGTGAACTCGCGGTGGCAGACGACATCATCAGAAGCTGCCATTTTGACCTGCTGTGAACTCACGGTGGTCACGTGACCATGTAATAGTTGATGGAACTATTTCCCTAGGGAAATAGTCATTCTATTTTCCTATCACGTGACTGATTCTAGCGAATCATGGCACAGCATTATCACTAGGTATATTATAATGCACACTATGCTATATACTATATGTGATGTTACTCTATTTTCAGACCTATGTATAATATGACAATATCAAACTTACCACGTGTCTCACAGACAAGACCTTTGTTTCGATAATCTTCGTACTCATCATCCCATTTTCCATCTTTGTTGGGTTGGAACCTGTTCCCATGGAAATGCTTTGTTATTGATATGACATGATTTTATATATGAATAGATGTTTCCATATGTATACTTTAATAGTGGTACATGTAGAAACTATATCTCCATTAACCTTTTGATATGTAAGGTGCCAAGGGTTATATGTCGAATGACCTTTGAAGGTGCCAAGGGTTGTATGCCCAATGACCTTTTGATATATTAGGTGCCAAGGGTTGTATGCCCAATGACCTTTTGATATATTAGGTGCCAAGGGTTGTATGCCCAATGACCTTTTGATATGTTAGGTGCCAAGGGTTATATGTCCAATGACCTTTGAAGGTGCAAGGGTTATTTAAATGACCTTTTGGTATGTAAGGTGCCTAGGGTTATATGTCCAATGACCTTTGAAGGTGCCTAGGGTTATATGTCCAATGACCTTTGAAGGTGCCTAGGGTTATATGTCCAATGACCTTTGAAGGTGCCTTGGGTTGTATGCCCAATGACCTGACCTATTGATATGTAAGGTGCCAAGGTTTATATGTCAAATGACCCATTGATGTGTAAGGTGCACCTAGGGTTATAATTGTGAACATTACAAGCATAGTGTGGGAAAAGCTGTGCAAAACCAATGTTATGATTATGATTATCATGTATACAGGAAGGCATATGAGTACATTGTTCTGGTATTATTGTGACTACCATGTTACCTTTAGCAGACAATCACCATTCTTTGTTGTAATGTTGTAAATTCAAGACTTCTTCCATTATATTGTTTGCTTCCATGCTATGTATTCTTTTTCCCCCAAAATTCATGTGAATCTCAGATAAATTGTATTATTGAATTAGTGGAGCCCATACATGAATTGTGAATGGCGTTTGGTATCGCTATAGATGTAATAGATGTTGTTTAATAAAAACAAAAAATTTACCAAACATTTTTATCTGTCATTTTGCCCTTACAATGGAAATATTTCTGAGTGTTAATTCATTAAAATTGCCACTTAAATAGTACTGAACAACCAGTCTTGAACCAAAACTGACTTGATCCATATTATACTGGCAAGGAATTGACGTTATGCCCTCAGTGTCTGATCTGTCAGTTACCTTTGTTTACGTGATAGAAACACATGATCAGATGACGTGGAAAGTTTTGATTGGTCCAATGTACATCATGTGATCCTAGTGTAAATTTTCAGTCTGTCTCACTCATTGTCGTTTATACCTTATCCATATACTTACCATAGTTGGACAGAGTCTTGTCCGTTCACATTCTGTAATGAGTCGTTATTTGGTTCGCCATTTGCCCAGTTACTATAGTCATTAGGGCATAACCCTTGACGCACCACACCTGATGACCAGACATAGTCACCTTCGTTATTGATATCATCCAAACCTATCCAGAACCCAAACTTGGAGATACAAGTGTTGCCATCCAAACCTTTACTTTTGATGTAATTGACAACAGCCTGGTCTTTTTGCGCGGTATCCAAGATTGCGAGGCCATGATGAAAGTGTTCGCAAAACTCTACAGCATTTTGATAGTAAGGATTATCATTCACGTCCTGCTCACAGTAGAAATGATAGATTCTGCAGTCACATCCGGGATCTAGTTGTAATTTGCATTCATATTCAGCTATAAAGAAGTGATGAGAAAATACATTCTTTTAGTTAGCAGTATGGAAATCTTAGTTGTATACTACTCGTCATATTAGTACAGCAAAGATGAGGGTATCACATATCATATTGGTACAGCAAAGATGAGGACATCATATATCGTATTGGTACAGCAAAGATGAGGACATCATATATTATTTTGGTACAGCAAAGATGAGGACATCATATATTATTTTGGTACAGCAAAGATGAGGACATCATATATCGTATTGGTACAGCAAAGATGAGGGTATCATATATCATATTGGTACAGCAAAGATGAGGGCATCACATATCATATTGGTACAGCAAAGATGATGGTATCATATATCATATTGTACAGCAAAGATGAGGGCATCGTATATCATATTGGTACAGCAAAGATGAGGGCATCGTATATCATATTGGTATAGCAAAGATGAGGACATCATATATCATATTGGTATAGCTAATATGAGGGTATCATATATCATATTGGTACAGCAAAGATGAGGACATCATATATTATTTTGGTACAGCAAAGATGAGGGCATCGTATATCATATTGGTATAGCAAAGATGAGGACATCATATATCATATTGGTACAGCAAAGATGAGGGCATCATATATCATATTGGTACAGCAAAGATGAGGGCATCATATATCATATTGGTACAGCAAAGATGAGGGCATCATATATCATATTGGTACAGCAAAGACGAGGGCATCATATATCATATTGGTACAGCAAAGACGAGGGCATCAGATATCATATTGGTACAGCAAAGATGAGGGCATCAGATATCATATTGGTACAGCAAAGATGATGGTATCATATATCGTATTGGTATAGCAAAGATAAGGGCATCATATATCATTGGTACAGCAAAGATGAGGGCATCATATATCATATTGGTACAGCAAAGATGATGGCATCATATATCATATTGGTACAGCAAAGATGAGGGCATCATATATTATTTTGGTACAGCAAAGATGGGGGTATCATATATCATATTGGTACAGCAAAGATGAGGGCATCATATATTATTTTGGTACAGCAAAGATGGGGGTGTCATTTATCATATTGGTACAGCAAAGATGAGGGCATCACATATCATATTGGTACAGTAAAGATGAGGGCATCATATATCATATTGGTACAGCAAAGACGAGGGCATCATATATCATATTGGTACAGCAAAGATGAGGGCATCATATATCATATTGGTACAGCAAAGACGAGGGCATCATATATCATATTGGTACAGCAAAGACGAGGGCATCATATATCATATTGGTACAGCAAAGACGAGGGCATCATATATCATATTGGTACAGCAAAGACGAGGGCATCATATATCATATTGGTACAGCAAAGACGAGGGCATCATATATCATATTATTGGTACAGCAAAGATGAGGGTATCATATATCATATTGGTACAGCAAAGACGAGGGCATCATATATCATATTGGTACAGCAAAGATGAGGGCATCATATATCATATTGGTACAGCAAAGATGAGGGCATCATATATCATATTGGTACAGCAAAGATGAGGGTATCATATATCATGGAATCACTCACACTTGAATATTGCAGTCAACCTTTTTAATGTTGTAATTTTAGTAATTTAATAGAAATTAAGAGAAAAGTATTGTTTTCACAAATATAGATATGATTTCAATATATTAATCACAAAATATCAAACACTTCTGTACATTATACATTATACAGTTAAATGAACACTAACCTGGTGGATCACAGCCATATTCCTCAATTGGTTTGTCCTCTAGGCGAAAGACAAATCTACCTTCTTTGCCAATATTACTGTCTTGATCGATATCAACAATAATGTGTTGTCCTGATTCAGGAACATTGTAAGATGTAGTGGCGTCACCCCCATTGTAACCAACCTAATCATAAAGTAAATATATTACAATTGTTAACATGCTGAATTAAGCTATAATTACAGCTTACCCGTTTAGTTGTCAATGAATAGGAAATTACACACACACACACACACACACACACACACACACACACACACAGACACACACACAGAAACACAGACACACAGACACACAGACACACACACAGACACACACACACACATGCGCAATCCGTGGCTCTTCGCGGTCATCATTAAAATCCTTTCAATTTTTTCCAGGTAATAAACAAAAATTGTCAAGTGTCTGTTTTCTTTAAATCGTGTTATGTTGAACAATTTTCAAGAACTTGTCAACTATATTCATGTTTGTGTTCACTGAAATGATCAAAGAATTATATGTATTGCATCTGAGGATGTGTAGGTGAAGGTGCATTCACAATATGATGATCCCAATGGTGATATGCAAATTAGGTATATAAATATCAATTTTAGTCAAAAAAACATATCTCAAAAACTACATGGGAATGGGGATGTTCTGGAGTTGTTATTCTGCAGTTATTGTTCAAACGTATTGACAAAGCTGGCCCTAGCAACCATGACCATTAGCAACAGTGAAATGATGATGCATATTACAAAGATAACAAGGATTGTTAGGTAATTAAGTGTATAAAAGATTTTTAAAAGTATGCAAATATGCCTAGCAACAAGACCACGTCCATAGCAACAGCCAATGATTGTTCATATTGCAAAGATAAAAACTGGGAAGGGTACGCAAGTGAATAAATACTCCAAAAGTGTATGCAAATATGCCTAGCAACAAGACCACGCCCATAGCGATAACCAGCAAATGAAGTATACTATAAAGATAATACAGCCATTAATAGTGGATAGGCAAGCAGATAAACAAACACAAAACTACAGTTGCGCTAAAATGCCATTGGTGCTATTTTCAAAATATTTTTAGTCAGTCTTATTTGCAAAACTAGAAAGGATTATGATGACTGTGAATAGTGAAAGATTGGCACACCCACACCCCCACACACACATGCATGCATATACACACACACACCCACACCTACACAAATATTCATATATTTGTTATTAAGCCGTGTACACAAGAAGTACATACATACATACATACATACATACATACATACATACATACGTACATACGTACATACATACATACATACATGCATACATACATGCATACATACATACATACACACATACACAAATACATACATACATACATACATACATACATACATACATACATACATACATACATGCATGCACGCACACATACATACAGACAGACAGACAGACAGACAGACAGACATACATACATACATACATACATACATACATACATACATACATACATACATACATACATACATACATACATACCATACATACCATACATACATACATACATACATACATACATACATACATACATACATACATACATGCATACAGTTTACATGCATTTTACTTACATAATGACGTTGATTAAACTTTTAAAATGATGATGCATCCTTTCTATAACATTACCAAAGCCTTCTGGTGTTGTTAAAACAGTTGACTGCATCGTAGGCATTTCTTTAACGGTTTTAGGTACGTATGATAAATTATGTCATCTGATCGTATAGAAATTATATCTTGATGCCAGTCAGTTAATCGCAAGTGGTGGCTAAGCGTGAACCAGTAAGTACAACACCGCGAGTACCTTATACAGATGCAACAAAAACTTCTTTCAAACACGTGTAACCTCAGCTTGTGCCCTTATAAAATCATTTATTTACTGACTGTATACTGTACGATGTACTTACATAGGCAGGGGTACCGCCAAAACCTGTATTTGCATTACCACCACTTTCCGTTCCTGTAGTCCATGTAATGTCATCGTAGTTAAAGATGGTAAATAAGTGTCTACCATCCGTGACAAGTACACACTGAAACGTGTTTCGCTGTTGGACAGGAATACGTGATGGTTATGAGTACATACTTTTGTATTACATATCAGAGAAGTAAATCGCCCTTTTTACCACCCGTAAAGGGGAGGTTATGTTATGCGTCTGTCTGTCTGTCTGTCTGTCTGTCTGTCTGTCTGTCTGTCTGTCTGTCTGTCTGTCTGTCTGTCATAACAAAGCACACATATCCGATAAAGCCTGTTAGCATAGTTCAACCATAACAATGTATCAACCATGAGAAAGCACACATATCCTCTAAAACCTGTTGGTATAATTTTAATTGTATTGAGTAGTTTGCATAATTAATCAGTTTGATAATTAGACAATATATTTAGAATGGTAGCTTTAAATTTCAGATAATTTAGTACATGGTAAAGAAGTGCACGTGTCATTAAAGCTTGATGATGTAACTTATATGCTAAATTGTTAATTTTCATATTTAAATGATTCTTTGATAATTAGGCAACATGTTAACTATGCAAGGTTCAAATTCCATAGTTTTATATAATTAATTTTCCAATTAAGTGGTACGTCATGTATAACAACAGTCACTTTAAATCTGGTATCATAATGTTTAAGCTGCAACAGCTGTAGCTGGAAAGTTTGTTTTCAAATGTCTTGTTAGGTGCAATAACTGACTTGTAATATCGTATACCCTGAATAGTATTGCATCATCTGTGGGTAAACATATTTTTGTAGCTGTATACACACAGTAAATCGATTTTTGGGGCCGCGCCCAAAATGCAGCGCCCTCAATGGTGATAATAATTTCAACACGTTTCTGTATTGCTTATTGATGATATCAACCACCGATTAACTTGTACAATGTCTAATTATTGGTATTTTGACAATATCAGTGAATATATTATGGATGTCTGATTGAAAAATGATACTCCAGTTACAGTCTGTACAGTTTAAACATGGTGACAGATTCAAAACCAAGTTTTTGCTTTACACTACCTACGGATAACATTGACCGCTAATTAACAGATACAATGTCACTACACTACCTACAGATAATATTGACCTCTAATTAACAGATACAATGTCATACACTACCTACAGATAATATTGACCGCTAATTAACAGCTACAATGTCTTTTTATTGTCTTTTAAGTGAATGTATCTTTGGTTACTTGGTGAAAAAAAGTTCCAGATGCTGCTAGTGCAGGTTTTAAATACTGGATATACTTAGTACATACCTTGTTTAGGCCAATGTACGGAGAAGTACCAAAGAAAGCTACCTGATCCCATGTCGCTATAAATACCCATGTTGCACAAAACTGCTGATGTCCGGGTTTATTGCTTCTAATTATGTGGGTTGCTTTCAACATTGAACTGTCAAATGGATCTATTATTTGTCTGTAGTATACATCACCGCCTGCCGTGGTGTCAGCGTCTGCCCAAAAGGGAGCAACAATATCACCATATGCATCACTGATACCATAATAGTTATAATCATACGGTGGGTAATTATAATCATACGGTGGGTAATCATACGGTGGGTAATTATCATACGGAGGGTAATCGGGATAGTAATTGTAATCATCATCTAAAGGAAATGGTTGGGGAGTAAATTGACCTATACTTCCACTGAATGAAATGATTCCATTTGTGTTTACCTGAAAAAGAAAGAAAATATAAAATGAAAAATGGGAGTAGTAGTGGGCACTTGGCAACTTTGACAGTCGATTATTTGAAAATCTAGAATGTAGGATACTAGTAAATCTAGAAATCTAGAAATCACCAAAATTCAAATATCAGCGACAGGTCACTTTCTTTATGCTTCCACAACAACCCTCGTACATCCGGTCAACATAGGAAATTGTTTACACTTACCCACAATGAATCGTGGTTTTTGTCGAAAAACGGGAACTGGTTACTGTTTACGAGAGATATCTCACCCGAGCCATCGTCATCATTTTTGAAGTTTGTAAAATCACCTTCATCGCTTCCATAAGGAAACAAAAGATCTAAAATACAATAAAGAAACAACTTGTTCACACTACACATCTACCTACCTACCTACCTACCTACCTACCTACCTACGTGTACGTACGTAGGTACGTACATACATACATACATACATACATACATACATACATACATACACACACACACATACATACATACATACATACATACATACATACACACACACACACATACATACATACATACATACATACATAACATACATACATACATACATACATACATACATACATACATACACACACACACATACATACATACATACATACATACATACATACATACATACATACATACGTACATACGTACGTACGTACAAACAGACACATGTATTCTGCATGCATGCATGCATGCATGCATGCATACATACATACATACAGACAGAGACAGAAAGATAGACCGACAAATTGCTATTTAGATGGCGAGATATACAAGAGTTTTAGGGACAAGGAATTTATTAGATATTTGATTTAAATTAAAGGCTACTTACCGGTAGACTGGTAGGGAAAGAATAAAAAAATAAAGTGTTGATCAAAATACAAGAATGCTTTGCTGTTATGCTTACAGCGAAGAATCTTAGAATACTGAGCAAAAATATAGTCTAAGTGTATCCTAATATTACATATACGGTGTGTCTATCAAAATGAATGGAACATAATTACACAAAAGCGTTGATACTTCTGACAAAAGTCAAGGATGTTCATCAAAATGTTCGTCGTTAAGATTTTAATATAAACTGATTACACTATTATGTAGGAATAAAGCCCTTGAAGAAACGGTCAGACACAGAACCACAAAATAAAGAAAAAAAATAAACGACGATATACAAAGAAAATAAAATGAATCCAGCCGTATTCCTACATGATATTTTAATCACATTGGGTATCAGTCAAGCCAAACCTATACATAGCAACCATTAACTGTCAATGCATTGATATGTAATGTATTCAAACGTACAATATGGAGTTTGTAGAGAATAGAAGAAATATGAAAACAGGCACTAATATTTGGTACACATTCATACAAGCTTTAGTTTCGATGAGACTTCTAATTTTGAAACAACGTCAATAATTTGTGACCTACTTTCGTATCATAGTTTAAGATACAATCGAGATTTATAGAAAATTGAAACACTCACACTAATACATACATACATACATACATACATACATACATACATACATACATACATACATACATACATACATACATACATATCAAATTCTTTTATTTCCAACTTACATGAAAATAGTATGTACAGGTAAAGTACGAGTACGAGTTTTTCTTGGTCACCTATGACAAACGTTCACATGATATTTGGTTGTTATAGTACCTACATCTCAATCTCCAAATTTTGTAAGAACCTATTATTGAGCTTACACTACAATATTTGGTGATGGATTTGGAATTCCTTCTATTTAAACCAGCTTTGATCAAACCACTTGTGACTTTATGATGTACATTTCCGAGACTTCCAATGACAATAACTATTATTTCTGAACGAAAGCCTGTAGTGTTTATTTCTAGTGAGAGTGGAAAATATTTGTCGAACTTCTGAAAACACAATGAAATATGTGCATGAAAGGGTACGGACACTTCAACTAGTAGTGCACGTTTGTTCTGTTTATCGATGATAGTAATGTCTGGTCGTTTATGCTGATGTTCAAAAGTTCTCATATGGGCATCAAACATTTCAGGTTTTAAAACAGTGTCTTTAAATGTCTCCTTGCCAGGATTACTGTTCGCGATTTTACCGAAGATTAAATCAACTACTAGTATTCTATTCTGTCTTTGTTGGTATAGTTTCTGGAATTTCGTACAGCTATTCAAAATGTGTGATACTGTTTCAGTGGGATGATTGCATATTTTACATGATTTAGTGTACGACTCTGGATAGTACAGGGTCATGAGACTTTCGCACTGCAGGAGCTGTAAACGACCTCTCGCGACAAATGATCCCAGATTATCGTCAATCTTGTGATTGTTGAGGTAAGTGGACGATACACCATGATTTACTTTCCCTGCCTGTCGAGTCACTCTTCCCTGTGAAGATTTCGCCTTAAGCTCGAATTGATATTGCTGCAGCAACGTCTGTTTAAATATTGTGTAACGAATTTGTCTGGCGAATCGAAGGTTATTTACACTTCCTCGTCTACTGCCATTTCGTAGAGGTATTTATCGTCTCCTTTAATCAAGGAGATGTGCTGACGCTTGCACATTTCATGCAGATTTACCCAAATTGACTTTCGCCAGTTAACTTTAGACTGCTTTGCTATGTTACCGGTATTGTTGATAACATATCCTGCAAAATTCGGACAATCATCGTCGTGTACAGGTACATACATACATACATACATACATACATACATACATACATACATACATACATAATACATACATACATACATACACACACACACACACATACATACATACATACATACATACATACATACATACATACATACATACACGTACCCCCACGCACTTACGCACATCTTTTATCATCTTACATATACACATAAAATTCTATATTCCGTGGCAGAAAACTGATTTACAGCTGTATTAATAAAAAAGATTACAACGTAGATAAGGGAGCCTTCAGTAATTTAGATGGGGAGAGAGCTAAGGAAAACCAAATCCGGTCTATTGCGTAAAACGTGACCCTCTCACCTATATCAATATCATTTTCTAAAAAGTAAACCTCCCCAATTTACTCTCTTAATAACGTGAGCTGACCCTCCACTTTTGCTCTCTTTCTCCCAGTGAATGTTTTGCTCTCCGCAATGATGAAAAGTCTATCTCCCAGTGAATGTTTTGCTCTCCGCATCTCCCAGTAAATGTTTTGCTCTCCGCATCTCCCACTGAATGTTTTGCTCTACACAATGTTAAAAAGTCTATCTCCCAGTGAATGTTTTGCTCTCCGCAATGTTAAAAAGTCTATCTCTCAGTGAATGTTTTGCTCTCCGCAATGTTGAAAAGTATTTTTTTTAAAAACAGGTTTGTCGTGGAAAGGGACAGAAACATATGGTTAAATTTCCAATACATACATACATACATACATACATGTATGTAAAGGAAATCACAGGGGTACACCATGTATAATGCCTATGCCTCAGAATTTTGCATCCCAAGAATGTGAATGTGTGTAGGATAAAAAATCCACTACATGGACATACTCTCCACATTGTCAGAGCCATGCATGGTCAACATCTCAACTCTACGGCAATATCCCCAATATCTTACTGCATTGTTCCCTTTTCACTCCTGTAAGACCCACTCCTCTCCTCACACCACAACTGAATTCACTGAATTGTCGTCAGGAGCGATTTGACTAATATGTTCTGATATTACGGTATAATGGTGGCAGTGATCGGATATAGCAGCAGTGAGATTTGACTATGATGGCAGCGGTGGGATGCCAAAATCACAAAATATTGCAAAGTTAAATTATACAATGACACCCCCACTAATTTCCCCGACCCTCCCCCTTGTAATTACTGAACGCTCCCTAACAAACAGTTACACCAGAATGGATAATACAACGTTGTTCTGATATATTTAATGGTATGGATGAAATAATCACCTCAGCAAATGAAGGTATATTTGAGAAGACACACAGAATCAATATTAGTACTCTTGATATCATCTTGACTGTTACCGAAATAATTCTATAAAGAAAAGAGATTGTATTAGACATAGGACATTACAATATAATTACTTTAGATCGGAAAATTGGAACAAATGCGATGTTTCGATAGAAATAATAGACATATAGAAACGTCGCATTCGTTTCCAATTTATCAATCCAAACTAACTATAATGTTAGTACTGTCCTATTGATTCTTGGACCCATGAACAATATATTCTCCATTGTATTAGACATGATCAGATTGCTACCATGATATCGACCGCAGAGGAAAAAACAGATGAAATATACAAAATATAGTTATGGAAGTGTATCCACTGTTACAGTAGTTGATATTACCTTTCATATGTTCCATACCGAAGCCGAGAGGAAAACATTCAGGAGATGGATTTTTTAACATTGCGTAGAGCAAAACATTCACAAGGAGATGCGGAGAGCAAAACATTCAGCGAGATGGACTTTTTAACATTGCGGAGAGCAAAACATTCACTGGGAGATGCGGAGACCAAAACATTTACTGGGAGATGGACTTTTTAACATAGCGGAGAGCAAAACATTCACTGGGAGATGGACTTTTTAACATTGCGCAGAGGAGCAAAACATTCACTGGGAGATAGACTTTTTTAACATTGCGGATAGCAAAACATTCACTGGGAGATGGACTTTTTAACATTTCGTAGAGCAAAGCATTCACTGGGAGATGCGGAGAGCAAAACATTTACTGGGAGATGGACTTTTTAACATTGCCGAGAGCAAAACATTCACTGGGAGATGGACTTTTTAACATTGCGTAGAGCAAAACATTCACTGGGAGATGCGTAGAGCAAAACATTCAGTGGGAGATGCGGAGAGCAAAGCATTTACTGGGAGATGGACTTTTTAACATTGCGGAGAAAACATTCACTGGGAGATGGACTTTTTAACATTGCGGTGAGTAAAACGTTCACTGGGAGATGCGGATAGGAGCAAAACATTCACTGGGAGATGGACTTTTTAACATTGCGGAGAGTAAAACATTCACTGGGAGATGGACTTTTTAACATTGCGGAGAGCAAAACATTCACTGGGAGATGGACTTTTTAACATTTCGTAGAGCAAAACATTTACTGGGAGATGAACTTTTTAACATTGCGGAGAGCAAAACATTCACTGGGAGATGCGGAGAGCAAAACATTCAATGGGAGATGGACTTTTTAACATTGCGGAGAGCAAAACATTCAATGGGAGATGGACTTTTTAACATCGCGTAGAGCAAAACATTCACTGGGAGATGCGGAGAGCAAAACATTCAATGGGAGATGGACTTTTTAACATTGCGGAGAGCAAAACATTCACTGGGAGATGCGGAGAGCAAAACATTTACTGGGAGATGGACTTTTTAACATTGCGGAGAGTAAAACATTCACTGGGAGATGCGTAGAGCAAAACATTCAATGGGAGATGGACTTTTTAACATTGCGTAGAGCAAAACATTCAATGGGAGATGGACTTTTTAACATTGCGGAGAGTAAAACATTCACTGGGAGATGGACTTTTTAACATTGCGTAGAGCAAAACATTCACTGGGAGATGCGGAGAGCAAAACATTCACTGGGAGATGCGGAGAGCAAAACATTCACTGGAGATGCGGAGAGCAAAACATTCACTGCAAGATGGACTTTTTAACATTGCCGAGAGCAAAACATTCACTGCAAGATGGACTTTTTAACATTGCCGAGAGCAAAACATTCACTGGGAGATGCGTAGAGCAAAACATTCAGTGGGAGATGCGGAGAGCAAAGCATTTACTGGGAGATGGACTTTTTAACATTGCGGAGAGTAAAACATTCACTGGGAGATGGACTTTTTAACATTGCGGAGAGCAAAACATTCACTGGGAGATGGACTTTTTAACATTGCGGAGAGCAAAACATTCACTGGGAGATGCGGAGAGCAAAACATTCAATGGGAGATGGACTTTTTAACATTGCGTAGTGCAAAACATTCACTGGGAGATGGACTTTTTAACATTGCGGAGAGCAAAACATTCACTGGGAGATGCGGAGAGCAAAACATTCGATGGGAGATGGACTTTTTAACATTGCGGAGAGCAAAGCATTTACTGGGAGATGGACTTTTTAACATTGCGGAGAGTAAAACATTCACTGGGAGATGGACTTTTTAACATTGCGGAGAGCAAAACATTCACTGGGAGATGGACTTTTTAACATTTCGTAGAGCAAAACATTCACTGGGAGATACGGAGAGCAAAACATTTACTGGGAGATGAACTTTTTAACATTGCGGAGAGTAAAACATTCACTGGGAGATGGACTTTTTAACATTGCGGAGAGGAGCAAAACCTTCACTGGGAGATGCGGAGAGCAAAACATTCACTGCAAGATGGACTTTTTAACATTGCCGAGAGTAAAACATTCACTGGGAGATGCGTAGAGCAAAACATTCAGTGGGAGATGCGGAGAGCAAAGCATTTACTGGGAGATGGACTTTTTAACATTGCGGAGAGTAAAACATTCACTGGGAGATGCGTAGAGCAAAACATTCACTGGGAGATGGACTTTTTAACATTGCGGAGAGCAAAACATTCATTGGGAGATGGACTTTTTAACATTGCGGAGAGCAAAACATTCACTGGGAGATGCGGAGAGCAAAACATTCACTGGGAGATGAACTTTTTAACATTGCGGAGAGTAAAACATTCACTGGGAGATGCGTAGAGCAAAACATTCACTGGGAGATGGACTTTTTAACATTGCGTAGAGCAAAACATTCAATGGGAGATGGACTTTTTAACATTGCGGAGAGTAAAACATTCACTGGGAGATGAACTTTTTAACTTTGCGGAGAGTAAAACATTCACTGGGAGATGCGTAGAGCAAAACATTCACTGGGAGATGGACTTTTTAACATTGCGGAGAGCAAAACATTCACTGGGAGATGCGGAGAGCAAAACATTCACTGGGAGATGCGGAGAGCAAAACATTCACTGGGAGATGGACTTTTTAACATTTCGTAGAGCAAAGCATTCACTGGGAGATGCGGAGAGCAAAACATTCACTGGGAGATGGACTTTTTAACATTTCGTAGAGCAAAGCATTCACTGGGAGATGCGGAGAGCAAAACATTTACTGGGAGATAGACTTTTTAACATTGCGTAGAGCAAAACATTCATTGGGAGATGGACTTTTTAACATTGCGGAGAGTAAAACATTCACTGGGAGATGCGTAGAGCAAAACATTCACTTGGAGATGCGGAGAGCAAAACATTCACTGGGAGATGGACTTTTTAACATTGCGGAGAGCAAAACATTCACTGGGAGATGCGGAGAGCAAAACATTCACTGGGAGATGGACTTTTTAACATTGCGGAGAGCAAAACATTCAGTGGGAGATGCGGAGAGCAAAACATTCACTGGGAGATGCGGAGAGCAAAACATTCACTGGGAGATGGACTTTTTAACATCGCGTAGAGCAAAACATTCACTGGGAGATGCGGATAGGAGCAAAACATTCATCGCGAGACGGACTTTTTATCATTGCTGAGGGTAATGTTTTCCTCGGCTTTGATAGTTACATGCATGAATGAATGAATACGGCTAAAAAGAATATGAGGTACAGATAAGAAAAACGAGAAAATGTATCTTTTGACGAAATGGCTGAACGATCGCCAAAAATCGTACCATTGACCCATATGGCTATTAATCAAATTTGACTGAATCAAATTCCAACACTCGTACTGTAAATAGCTAGTTTGAGATCGAACAGGGTTATCCTACTAAATGTAGTTTGGACAGGATTTCCATCATCTTTTGAATAAAACAGACACGAGGATAAGCTTACATCTTATTATTAAGACAATTATTAAAGCAACAATCGACAGAAACCGACAAAATTACGACGCGTACGTACCGTAGGCCTTGGCAGGGTCGAGACAGCCACGTCGCGTACTGTAAGAATCGGCGCGGCCATGGCATGGTCGAGACAGCCGCGTCGCGTACTCGGCCGTTGGGTAATTTTTAGTTTAATAACCGCGAACTTGTCCTTCTTGAACCACTATTCGAATAAAAAGTTGACAACTAAAAGTTTCCTACTCACCTCATATAATCTTCTGCTGTTTTCTTCTTTGTCTGCTTAACTGGAAACACACAAAGTTGTATCAGTTGGTATAACTATGGCTATATATTGAGTTGAAATACCAGGGGTATATCAGATTGTAATATTTGTCCAATGGTAGTCAGATTACATAGGAAGCACAAGATGCAAAATAAACAATATTCCCCTGTTTAAAACAATTTATGCAAATTTTACTGAAATATGGGCAAAAGTTGCAAACAAAAGATGGTTTCCAGATTAAGTACTTTTTAATGTTACCGATTTCTATAAAGCTGATGCTCCCTTTTTATTGTCCATATTGTGCGGCTCAGTACATCCTCTAACCTTTCGATATTTGTATAAAAAAGATGATGCAATAGGACGAAATTATATTAATAACGTAATCACCTAAGTAAATATACTAATTATATTAATATTTTCTATTCTATTCTATTCTATTCTGTTCTGTTCTGTTCTGTTCTGTTCTGTTCTGTTCTGTTCTGTTCTGCCCTGCTGTTTTTTCTGTTCTATTATATTATATTCTGTTCTGTTCTGCTCTGTTCTGTTCTGATCTGTTCTGTTCTGTTCTGTTCTGTTTTGTTTTGTTTTGTTTTGATCTGATCTGTTCTGTTCTGTTCTGTTCTGTTCTGTTCTGCCCTGCTGTTTTTTCTGTTCTATTATATTATATTCTGTTCTGTTCTGTTCTGTTCTGTTCTGATCTGTTCTATTCTATTCTATTCTATTCTATTCTGTTCTGTTCTGTTCTGTTCTGTTCTGTTCTGATCTGATCTGATCTGATCTGTTCTGTTCTGTTCTGTTCTGTTCTGTTCTGTTCTGCTCTGCTCTGCTCTGCTCTGCTCTGCTGTGCTGTGCTGTGTTGTGTTGTGTTGTGTTGTGTTGTGTTGTGTTGTGTTGTGTTGTGTTGTGTTGTGTTGTGTTCTGCTGTGCCCTGTTCTGTTCTATCCTATGTTATTCTATTCTATTGATAATTCATAACATATTATAATCACATCATAGTTCACACACACAACCACACACACATACACACACATACGCACGTACATATATACTAGTATATGTAGAAAGGATATTTAACACGAGTAAATTCATTTTAACCAACCAACCAACCAACCAACCAACCAACCAACCAACCAACCAACCAACCAACAAACAAACAAACAAGCAACAGGAAACAGGACACGCGGACAAACTGATAACCAGGCTATTTGGCAGGAAATATTCACTTTAAACAAAAACAAACAAACAAACAAACAAACAAACAAACATACATACATACATACATACATACATACATACATACATACATACATACATACATACATACATACATACATACACACATACAATAACAAAACAACCAAGTAAACTAAAACAGAAAGCAAAAACGTCGAAGCACTGAATTGAAATGTAATTAAAAGATCAGCTGTTGATGGGAGTTCACATATTGATGATAATATCTAGTCATCCCACGTCATCATCTGTCTAGTAATTGTCTTGCAAATATCATAGGATTGAAAAATCATTGAAATCACAATATGGTTTATACAATAGGTTTAACGTAACCAGTGGTGCAAGAAATTGTGAAGTGACTTTATAGAAATCGGTAAAAATCAAATGATTTTCAATACAAAAGCAACCCTAATTATATTATTGAGGGATTTCAAACGGAAATAGCTTCTCTAGTTCTAAATCCTTGACATTCCTAGTGTACTGAATATTTCACAACTCCTGGCAGCGAAGTCAGCATTTTAAAAACAGTTGAACACTAGTTCCAATTTTCAAAAACAGGTTCACTCTCCTACTAAGCCCTGAACCCTCTCAGCCGAAGAAATTGGCCGGTGCTTTAATTCATGCATGTGCACGTGTTAATATTAATAATGTCCATAAACTTTTTAGGTATTTTATGATCGCTAGAAGTAAGAGTGTTTCCAGGTCCCTGTGATTTGTCTCCAAGTTGTGTTTGTCAAAGTATAGCATTATCTAATAATGATTGGTGTCGTTTATAGTGGTCAAAGTTGTTCCTTGTTTACCATATTAGAAAGGTTTGATTGTTCGTGATTTCTTTGCATAGAACTAGTTTGTTGTAAACCCAGCAAGTTTTTTCTTTGCATGGAACTCGTAAATATAATTAATGTGTGGTCTGTTTACGTATTACATTCGTCCATTCATTATCCCATGCATACATCTCTTCATTCATGTGTTCGCTCATTCATTCATTCATTCATTCATTCATTCATTCATTCATTCATTCATTCATTCATTCATTCATTCATTCATTCATTCATTCATTTATTTATTTATTTATTTATTTATTTATTTATTTATTTATTCATTCATTCATTCATTCATTCATTTATATTGTTACTCATTTCAGAAAATGATTTTTGATATTTGTGAAACCAAAGATTCAGAATGCGTAAATAATTATTTTTGACAAACGAGCAATTTGACTATTTATGAGAATGACGCTGAAGGACGCCAACTAAGTGTAGACAAGTTAATGAAACAATTCATGCATTACTGTCGGTACGTATCACCAAGCTGTTTCATCAGTAAATGTGCTGAATTAGTATCCATCACTCATAATTGTCTGTTTTATAAGATGTAATTTACATAAAATCAAATGTTATAAAACTAATAACTAAGGTGTTTTGATTGAATATCAATTTATTGATGCCATAATATTGTTAGCATACGAATATTTATAACATATGCCTACGTGTGGTTAATCCGTAGATTCACAATGTGTACGTTTTGACGTCGCCTTAGATGATAGCACCGATAGTCAGAATCCCAATCAGAGTCAGATTGTGACCAACGCATTGAATTTCAAAGGGAAAATTGTCATTAGGTAGAAAAACGAACTTTGTATTGAAAATGTAGTATCGCCAGTTTAAGTGACATATGGTCTAAAACTTGTGAGTAATTTTACGTCATTTCAAACATTTGAAAGAGAGGATGACATGGTGTCTATTATCATAAATAACGTGTGGCAACTGAATCAACTATCCAACACAATAATATACAAGCTTAGTAGTACATACAAGTAGAGATGTCTTTAAATGAAGCTAATTTCAACAATAGCTATAAGATGAGACACAAGGCAGTTTATGCCAAACGTATGCGATCATTTGTGAGTCAAGTCAAATCAGACAGTAGAGTGAAAGTTGACATTAGTAAATCAGAATAACAACTGACACTGCCGTAAAGTCTATAATACACATCACTACACACACAGCACACACACAATACACATACATGTATATACATACATACATACATACATACATACATAGATAGATACATAAAATAGATACATACACATATACATACATACATACATACATACATACATACATACATACATACATACATACCCACACACATTCACATACACATACACATACACACACGCATAAAACGTACTCGAAAGTAATAACATTATAATCATTAAAAATGTTAATCATTATGTGTCATTTAAATCGATTGGTACTGGGTTATCACCCTGAATAATGTTAGAGGCTGTCACTCCCAACAAAGTCCATAACATAAATGAATAAATATTAAAACAAACACATACACATAGCAGCCTTACCGCAATTCAAAAAGGTCCATGTCAAATAGGTTACGATATTTATCACCTGTACAACACACTCATATCTATACTTTCAACGATCACCACAAGTCTCGTTCCTGAATTTTGTAAAATGATTTACATTGTAAAGACCTTTATTTTAAAATTTGCTCCAAAAGGGATACATAACGATTGATGATTTTACAAGATGTGTTCATATTTATATTGTATAGTCAAGGAAATGAAAAACAAAACTATTATGTATAACAGCAAACCGAATACAAACAGTTCTATCAGTAATGTCGTAAAACAGTAACGTCTAAACACTACCTTTCACGAATAATTTGACAGAAGTAGCTTTAAGTTTACACCATAACGTCTAACAATACAAGTACCGTAATGTTTTGATAAGTATGAATAACAAAGACATGATAATTCATCAATACGCAATGAATAAAATATTCTGCTTGAGGCAGAGCAATGCAAAATCTTAAGCTAGTTAAAAGTACTACGTGATGTCTATTCCATTGGACAGGATGTCGTCAGTTAAACGTCAGACGAATTCGGATCACTGAGACAAGGCTTTCAAAGTATTTACCGTTTGCCACAATTGTTTTATGTCTTGTAAAAGCGGCTTCCGTATGTTTATAAAGTACTTGATGTGTCTGTATGAAATTATGACCGTTTACTAAAAGGTCAAAACAAAAAAACAAATCGCTACCTTTAGGCAAAAACCAATGTTACAGTAATGGATTGTACATCAAACGTCGGTAGAAAATAGTAGTCAATCGCACAGAGGAATTATCTATAGGGCAAAGCTTTTATAAAAATTACAGATGAAAGATGAAGAACAAAAATACAGAAACTGAGTGTTCTTATGATCATTACAGCGTCAACAGATTGTGGATATGTCTGGTATAATGTCATTGATGATAGTGATACCATTAAAGTTTCAAATACAGAATCATAAATAACACCTTCCGATCTATTTTGGTTTATATTTTCTTTCACTGTTTTGACATTTTGCTGATAAAAATACGTTTCAAAAACCATGGATTACAATTATTGTTTGTAGTATTTTCATTGGTAAAGTGTAAGTGTAAATAGAGATAACCAAAACGTGAACATATGATTTAAAATTCATCATATTTGCTAAGAAAATAAAAGCCCAATATAGATCGTCAGGTGTTGTTTATGCTTATATTTTCCAGTATACAGAAACCAGGACGAGTACAAGGTAACTGTAGTTCACCACAGTGTTGTAATATGAGTGTAAATGTAACAATTTATTAATCAATATAATTCTTGGCGTTTCTAATAACAATTCTTTGACAAAATGCACATAGGCAAGATAATGGTAGGCCATGTGCCCGACGAATTATGTTGTCTATATGCCTTGTTATTCCAAATATCCAGGATTATAGTGATTTGATAAGTATTTTATTACTTGTTGCTTTTACACTACTATTTATCACAGTTATAACAGCATCTACTTTTATATACTATTTTATTTTTAATTTGTAAATACTTTTGCCACAAATTCCTAAAGAGATAATGTTTTTCAAGGCTCCATTTCTGCCTGTGCTAAGCTGAAGTTTAATCTCACTTTTTCTCTTGTCGTGATCGCAGAGAAACTTGTCAAAAAATTAGTGTTGAAGTCATGCTGTTCCATTCCATTCCATTATGTTGAGTTGACTAAGTTAAGTATATCCTAAGGATCCGCCTTGATTCTACCCACGTTTCAATACTATACACCGAACAAGTAAACTTGTTAAATTGAATTTGTAGCAAGTAAACAATGTAACAGCGACCTATGCTTCATTGATGAAATAAAACATGTGAATTTTGACAGAGTTGTACCTTAAAGCTGTTTTCAAAGACTGATTCCAATGTTTATTTGTATTCAACACTCACTCTCCAACTTTCACGAGTACCTTCGTTACTTGTCAATGCTCGTCAGTGTTGGCATAGCAACAGTGTTCCGCCCTACATCTTTACAGAACACCCATAAAAACCCTCAGGCATTTTGACTTCTATTAAAGTGAAGGTGTGTAGAGTCACACTCACTTACTCCGTCCAGAATTATTACCTACGACAAGGTCTAAGGGAGATTTCAAAATTTACAGGGAGGGAGGGCCGATGAAATTCGTGGGGATTCACTTTTTTCAAATCGGCTCTCAGGGGAGGGCCATATTTTAGAAAATGAGAGTAGGGGAGGGTCACATTGTTATTTGACTCATTGTATAGTCTAACATTGCACTCTTTTTGTTTTTTGTTATCCCATCGCTGCCACCGGCTCCAAATCCCATTACCGTCATAATTGGGTTAGGGTTAGGATTACGTTACATTACATTACATTACATTACATTACATTACATTACATTACATTACATTTGGTAATTAATAAAACCTAGGGTTTCGTGAATTGGTAACTTTCTTTATATTTATATACTTCGTAGACAAAAAAGTCACACATGGCACTGTCTTGAAGGATGTGGTTGTGTTTTTTGATGTAGCAAACATAATGCATTACAACATTAACAGGGAGTTAAACTCTTTAAATTCAGAGTCACAAATTCATGTTTATCTTACATTTATTCATCTAATAAATGTAACATAAAAAATATTCGTGACAATTAAAACATCTGTTTTAGTTTTGAAATACACAATTTGTTAACTATTTTGCCTGGTAGTTATAAAGATTTGAGACATACAAACACCGGATTCCAAAGATTTTAGACATACAAACACCAGATTTCAATGATTTGAAACATACAAACACCAGATCCCAAAGATTTTAGACATGTAAACACCAGATTCCAAGGATTTGAGGCATACAAACACCAGATTCCAAAGATTTTAGACATATAAACACCACATTCCAAAGATTTGAGGCATACAAACACCAGATTCCAAAGATTTTAGACATACAAACACCAGATTCCAAAGATTTTAGACATACAAACACCAGATTTAAATTATTTGAGGCATGTAAACACCAGATTCCAAAGATTTTAGACGTACAAACACCAGATTCCAAGGATTTGAGGCATACAAACACCAGATTCCAAAGATTTTAGACATACAAACACCAGATTCCAAGGATTTGAGGCATACAAACACCAGATTCCAAAGATTTTAGACATACAAACACCAGATTCCAAGGATTTGAGGCATACAAACACCACATTCCAAAGATTTTAGACATACAAACACCAGATTCCAAGGATTTGAGGCATACAAACACCAGATTCCAAAGATTTTAGACTTACAAACACCACATTCCAAAGATTTGAGGCATACAAACACCAGATTACATAGATTTGAGGCATACAAACACCAGATTCCAAAGATTTTAGACATACAAACACCAGATTCCAAAGATTTCAGGTCATAAATATTATTTACAGAATATTGAGGGTACCGTACGTATCCATACATTAATATTATATATTATATATATAAGGCCTAGATACTCTAGCACCAAATAATTGAACTAATCAGCATGGCGTTTGAATAGTCATGGAATAATACCGATTTTTACAGTATTGCGACGAATTACAGACGATTATAAAAAAATGCAGTTGTAGAACATTTGCAAATCTCAAGAAAATAACAGTTGATCAATCTAACAGTTTATATTGTATGTGCAATTGCATTACTTTCGTTTTGAATTTTGTAAATGCTTTGAATTTCAAATTAAAAAAATACACATGGCATATCTTAAGGATATTGATAAGAATCGTTGGTTGATAAACATCGTGTGTCCTATATCCCATTTCAGTACTTCCTTTCGGCAATTTGTGTGAATAATTTGAAATCCCAAATGACAAAAAAGTAACATGAGATATTATCGGAGTGTCGCATCTCTACAATTTATCATCAGCATGTAATTTAGTTTGCAGCCGATAACGAAGTTCACTAAATGATGTAATTCGAGAGTTTGTTATTTGGTGTCTACGAATAAGACATAATATGCAAAGAAATGGTTTAATAGATAAAAGTAATAATGCGAGGTGTAGATTTAATCCGTGACAAATCGCGTCCAACCCTTCTACAACTCCGACACTGCATAAGTGATGAGGACGCCCACCTCGTTACACTTACAATCTTCCAAATCATAAAGCAGTAAGGGGTGAAAGGGTGTTATGGTTTATGGCTAATGCAGTGTTAAGAGTTGCATAAGGGTTGGACTCAATTTGGCACATCTTGTTTGTTGGTTATTTACTTCCTATCAAACTTTTTGAATAAACTATATATTGACAACCGAAAACTGGGGTAATAATCGTTTTTGGATGTTTACACAGTGTAGAAGGAGAAGTTGCAGTAGAAGAACTATAATCAGAATATGTACACTCAGGGAATATCTTAAATATTTGCATGAAACTATGATATATATTATTGTGTTTGTCATGACGTCATGATTGCAACATTGGTTGTTTTGTTAACTCATTGTATAAAATGTTTACAATAGGCGTCAACGCGAAAGTTGAGTCTTCTTCGTGTAATAGTTGATCAGGGTGTAGTGGGAAGATCAAATGCATAGGAAACGGAATATGTAATGAGTAAAATGTGGACAAAGATGCAATATGTTGATTAGTGTGTAGTGGAAATATAAACTGCATAGGAGACGATGTATGGAGTACAACATGAACAAAAGATTGTATTCCTTGATGGCCCTGAGTTCAATCTGTGTTGATGATTTGGTTTCTTAGAATATTGTTTGACTTTAATTTGTAGAATCTAACTGTAGACTTAAAGTGGCCTTATGGCTTAGAACTGGCTATTTACTTTTTAATTTATAAAACTGCTTTACCTGAAAAAAATCCATATGCCCACTTTAAATTAATGATCATTACATATTAGACAACCACAATATGTTCAAGGTATGGCCAAACTCGACCAAATTAGGCTCAAAATCTTTGCTTGGTATAAAAATGATAGGTATTTGCTAAAATCAAATTTCAATTTGGATTCCTCTTTGAAATCATTTTGCTGATGTCAAGTATGAGGTAAGAAGATTTTATATTTAAGACAAATTATTCAAGATTCCCAGTAAAAGATGTTGCTTTTAAATGTATGACTGTATATTGCTCAAATGTTATACAGAGTAATCTGATCTTTATTTAGTCGTCATTAAGAGAGTCGCGTTACATCTTCTTTTTCGGTTGCAGGATTGGCTAACGAATATATCCTATTCCTAATAATCATCACTTCACCCAGAGTAATCTTTATTGACAGAATAGACTTAAGAACTTACATTATCAAAACAACGTCCACGTCATAAATTTGACACTAAGGAAGTCTAAAAGGAATTGTAAGGAAAGGTGTATTCTAACTTGGGAAAATAAAAGCAATGGAAATATACAGACAAATAAATAGATGTGTACATACATACATTGGGCAAATACATACATACATACATACATACATACATACATACATACACACACAAATACATACATACATACATACATACATACATACATACATACATACATACATACATACATACATACAGACAGACAGACAGACAGACAGACAGACAGACAGACATACATACATACATACATACATACATACATACATACACACACACACACACACACACGTACGTACGTACTTACATACATACATACATACATACATACATACATACATACATACATACATACATACATACATACACACACACACACACATACATACATACATACATACATACATACATACATACATACATACATACATACATACATACATACATACATACATATATAAATTTATATATGTGTATATGTGAGTGTGTAACATTTCGCAAGCATATATTTTATTTTCTATGTAAAATTGAGATATATGAATTGGATCTTTGAGTCTATGATTTACAGAACTAGCCAATGATATGGCGTACCTTCCTGTTGCCTGGTTACAATTTTAGTCAGTAATACCGTGGTTGTAAATGCGAACGTTATTTTTATGGGAATCATTAACGTGCAAAAGTATAGATTAACACAAAAGTGATGATTTTTAGACCGCTATGAGGCGCATCATTTCATGCTTTTCTTACGTCATTACTTGCCGTGCCTACATCATCACTGCAAGCCATATTTACGTCATTACTTGCCGTGCTTACATCGTCACTACAAGTCATATTACGTCATCACTTGCCGTGCCTACATCATCACTACAAGCCATATTTACGTCATTATTTGCCATGCTTACATCATCACTACATGTCATATTACGTCATCACTTGCCGTGCCTGCATCATCACTACAAGCCATATTTACGTCATTACTTGCCGTGCTTACATCATCACTACAAGCCATATTTACGTCATTACTTGCCGTGCTTACATCATCGCTACAAGCTATATTTACGTCATTACTTGCCGTGCTTACATCATCACTACAAGCCATACTTACGTCATTACTTGTTGTGCTCGCATCATCGCTACAAGCTATATTTACGCCATTACATGCCGTGCCTACATCATATATCACTACAAGCCATACTTACGTCATTACATGCCGTGCCTACATCGTCACTACAAGCCATACTTACGTCATTACTTGCCGTGCCTACATCGTCACTACAAGCCATACTTACGTCATTACATGCCGTGCCTACATCGTCACTACAAGCCATACTTACGTCATTACATGCCAAGCATACATCGAACCATGATTACGTCAATCCCACAAATGATATAAGGACGGGTCCTTTGACATCATCACAGTATTTTGTTTGTTTGAGTATCTGCTGGCCACGTCACATCGTTTAAAAGTTGACATGGATATCCTGAAAGCTTTTCATCACTGGAATATAAAAATAGACTTTTACAGTAACAGTCTACAGTTTATCATTAAACTATGGTAATGTTGGCTTATAACACGTAATATCTATTTATAATTACAAAAGAGTTCTCTTGGCATAAAGTTGTATTTGCTATGAATTGTAGGCGAGATCAATATTTGTAATTTAGTTTTCACGCTATATATTACTATATACAGTAAACACGATATATTCAACAATATAAGCTCGTTAACGAAACGCCGTCGATTTTAGTTTTCTTATATCTCTCCTCCTCTTGAGGGATGGTTTCATTATTTTCATAGCAAGTCGAGATTGAACTATCATCATAATCTATAATATATGATTCACGGTCAGTGGTTAGTAGACAGTAATTATCGTTGTAAAACGTATTGTAAATCACACCATTACCTCGCCCGCTATAACGATTCACTCCTTTTCGAATTCTCAATCAAGGTTGCCTTGGGTGGGTCAAAGAACGTCTATGTCTTTTGAATTCATAGAAACATGTTTTAGTCAGTTTCATTGATAGCATCACGACGAGCATATTTGCCTCGGTTTCCATCGATATTCGTGAAGGTACAGAAAAGAAATCCCAGCATTTCAACCCTCCTACACCATGAATCATTGTAAATAAGAAAACACTCGTGACTTTGCCTAATATATTCTTTAGAGCACAGAAAAAAAGCCTCCAGGCGTAAAATAATTAAGTTAGTAGTTGTAGTTCAGTTCACCTTTACTGACAGGAAGAATACGCTGTCTTTAATATCAAAATTTCATAGCGCTCATATAACCCAGACCCGTATTTCTTCCAATTAGCCACATCGGCTTACCCTGTCATCACTTCTGGCTAAACGACACTGGTATAAAGCCGGTCATGCCTAATTGGCACGCTTTTATGTTTTGGTTTTATCCAATAACTCAAATCATTACCTCGCCTAGATTCAAGATATATTGTTTGCTGTTAGTGTATCATGATTTGTCCAGATCCAGCATTTTCACTTTTCGTATTATCATTCTCACTATATTTCAGATTCACACGACTATATTTCAGAGTATTACTCACATTCACAGTGACTATATTTCAGAGTATTACTCACATTCACAGTGACTATATTTCAGAGTATTACTCACATTCACAGTGACTATATTTTAGAGTAATTATCATATTCACAGTGACTATATTTCAGAGTAATTCTTATATTCATAGTGTGGCATCATACACGACAATTGACAGCTTTGATAAAAATCGGTTATGTATAAAATCATAATCAATGTTCAAATCTTTTCGAACGTGAAACAGAACTTTTTTTTCATTATTTAATCTCAGGCTCAGCTCAAATGCTTCATGACCCAGCAAGATGAAATGATAACGACATCAATATAAATGATTTTCGTGTGAGTATTGCTGTCTGCTGTGATATAATTGACTTCGTAAATTGTATGATGCAATTTTGTATTGTATACGTGCTTTCATAAATGTAAAACGAACGAGTTATGTCGAAACTGTTTCAACGAGTGATTAATAATAACAATTCCTATATAGATATGTAACAGCGATCACACATGAAGACCGTGGTTACTCCGATTCATCGTATCATATGAAATGTCACTGTTATTATATCGTGAACATTGCACAGGCTTCATTCTTTTAAATTGCTTAAAACTAATCTTTATCAACCGATGAATGTAATGTTGTTTACCCTTACAAATCCTGAATGAAGCTTCTTTTAAAAACCAGGTTTGCTGTGTGCATTTACTAGTGATAAGATGTACATACAACATGTAACTCCATGATATACAGAAACGAGGGGGATTTTACACCCAACAAATATGATATCAAAGGTTTTTAAACGAAAATGAAAATTCCATACAGCTAGAGTCACGCATATTATATAATGCGATGGATTCCTGTGTGGAATGAACGGATTATATTTTTCCTTTCGCTTCAAGAAGGTTGTTGAGCTGAAAGAAAGTGCATTACATCTTTAGCAAGGCGCCATCGGAAAAAGACCTATCAGAACGCTTAAAGATGTCAACACTTACTCTTGTATTAATGATGTGCCTCGGGTAATTTTAGGACTTTCAAGGACTACCTGTTGGTTCGCCACATACATCAACTACTCCGGGAAAACTAAACTCCGCATAAACATTACTTCAAGATTGATTTTGCGGTAAGGAATGTTTGCGATCCTTTTGAGAAATATCGACACATTTAAGACAAGCATTCAAGTTTACTTAAGGCTGAGCAAGATTAAGTGTGTTCACTTTATTGCTTCTTTTCGATGTATGCGAACACAATCGCTGTGTAGGTTTATTTAAATCAATCACGTACACGTGACACGAAGACACGATATATTGTAATATCCAAGCACACATCAGCAGCTATTGGTGGATGTCTATTTCGTCGAAAATATGGTCTAAATAACAAATATAGCTGTAGACTTCTAGAAGGATACACAGAACAATGCATACTTGCTTTGGATTGGTAAGACAAAATGACAGCGATTATCAAATCCAAGTACTTCATAACGTGTCATATTTTGCTGACAATTTTCAAGAGTACTAACAGTTCAGATAGTCTTGAACCAGAATTACACATCGGCGGCTTCTTTATTGTGGGCTATCCGACCCTACTTCCCCAATTCCAACGTTTTAATAGTACAGTTCGAGCAGCGTACGCTGCACTGGAACATATTAATACACATCCCAACAGGAATGACATACTTCAAGGATACACTCTACGGATGACATGGCAGCCTTCTCAGGTGAGTGGTTAAACGATTCCATAGGATGCGATGTCGTTTTTAGCATTTTTATCGAGAGAGAGAGAGAGAGAGAGAGAGATCGATCGATCGAGAGAGAGAGATCGATCGATCGATCGATCGATCGATCGATCGAGAGAGAGAGAGAGAGAGAGAGAGAGAGAGAGAGAGAGAGAGAGAGAGAGAGAGAGAGAGAGAGAGAGAGAGAGAGAGAGAGAGAGAGAGAGAGAGAGAGAGAGAGAGAGAGAGAGAGAGAGAGAGAGAGAGAGAGAGAGAGAGAGAGAGAGAGAGAGAGAGAGAGAGAGAGAGAGAGAGAATATATATGCATGCAAGTGCCCAAGTGCTTAAGGTTACAACTTTGCCTCGATAGAAAGTCTGAAACAATATGCTTGTTTGGAAAGTGCATTACATCTCATTACACGGGGCAGATAATCGACATGTCTGAAGACATGAATTTACCTCGACAGCTAGCGACACCTTATCCCTTTTACACGCGTCGTCTTAAAAGCTTATAGGTTCTATTAAAACTTTCAAACAGTCACATTGTCACATGCAATGAACAATTACCAAGAATATAAGATGTATTCCTGAAGGTTTAGGTTTAAAACAGATTATGAGCACTGGATTCCTAGTACCTTTATAGTCGAGTATACAATCCAAATTTAGTCATCCGTTTTCTCACACGCACTAAATTTTTTTATTCCTTCCTTCCTCCTTTCATTCATTCATTCATTCATTCATTCATTCATTCATTCATTCATTCATTCATTCATTCATTCATTCATTCTTTCTTTCATTCATCCTGTCAGAAGGAGCTTAAATCTTTAATTTATATTTTAGCGGGTGAAAAGTGTCCTTACAAATAAAAGTGAGACAATTCATTAATTCCTTCCTACCTTCATTTAGTACACAGTAATAAGGTTATATAAAAAGTGTTGACAAGACATATTTATCTTGAAAGAGGTGAAGTTAGTTGGTGAAAAGGAACCGTTGATATGTCTATGTTCTCTCTTGACGTAGATGTGCGACTTTTACATTGATGTGGTCTGCGCGATTTAGTCGGCAAATATAATGCGTCGAATTGTGATACCTTTCTGACGAGGCTTGGTACGGAAAGGTGTCAATCTAAAGATATAGTGTATTTCATGTCCGATAATTACAGTTAACAATAAATGGAAAAAATTGGCCAAGAAGACAAAAAACTACGAAATTTTATAGATAGGTTAGAATCAGTAATGTTTTACTTATGCACTTAGTCAGAATGTAGTATCTGGTTGGACAGCATCATAGATGTGGTAATATCTCACATATAGACTTAGTCACCGTGTAGTGACCAGTTGGACAACGTCGTCAATGTACGATATCAGGGTAATATTTCACTTATACACTTAGGCACCATGTATTGACTGGTTGGACAGCGTCATAGATGTGCAATATCAGGGTAATATTTTTCTTATAGACTTAGTCACCATGTATTGACTGGTTAGACAGCGTCATGAATGTACGATATCAGGGTAATATTTCACTTATAGTCTTAGTCGCCATGTATTGACCGGTTGGACAACGTCATCAATGTACGATATCAACGTAATATTTCACTTATACACTTAGGCACCACGTATTGACCGGTTAGACAGCGTCATCTAAATTCAGTAAACACCCAACCAAAACATTACAAGTATGTACTCTTAAATGAAATAGTTTATTCAAATGAATGTTTATAGATATATACATAGCTCAAACAGTTGCATTTTCGTAAACCATGGCCTCTTTTACGGAACCGTCCAAGACGCACCACCAAGAGGCACCACCAAGAGGTACATATTTGTTTGCTTCAGCAGAAATATGTACTCTAGCTTGCGAGAATGAAACAGGTGTTGGCTCCATATATTTCTTTGTAATCTTTATACCACACTAGGACTTGTCGAGTTTTTAATTTGTCATAAGAATCAATACAGTGTTGTAAAACGATGTTATTAGAAGTGGAGTACAATTTTGTATATAAACCATTGAATACTTCATTGTACTGTATGGTCTGAGCAGCCACAACTGACTTTCAAAAGTATCGTTCAAACCGCACAATTTTGTGTAATTTACTTCCACGAAATGACTTGAAAAAACATAATATGAGCAAATAGACATGACGAAGGTACAAATTGTATTCACAACGTGGGCTTTCATACATGACACAAACATATTGCAAGCTCGAATTCTACAACTGCAAAATGTCAGATATAATCCTACCTATTTAAAGCATGGTACAAATATTTTATGATTTTATCAACTATGTACAGTTATATGTCTTTGTGTGCCGTGTCACTCTACCAAACATAGAACTTTGTTACATATACCATATACCGACTATATACATTTATATGTCTTTGTGTGCCGTGTCACTCTACCAAACATAGAACATTGTTACATATACCATATACCGACTATATACATTTATATGTCTTTGTGTGTCCTATCACTCTACCAAACATAGAACATTGTTACATATACCATATACCGACTATATACATTTATATGTCTTTGTGCACCGTGTCACTCTACCAAACATAGAACATTGTTACATATACCATATACCGACTATATACATTTATATGTCTTTGTGTGCCGTGTCACTCTACCAAACATAGAACATTGTTACATATACCATATACCGACTATATACATTTATATGTCTTTGTGTGTCGTGTCATCCTACCAAACATAGAACATTGTTACATGTACCATATACCGACTATATACATTTATATGTCTTTGTGCACCGTGTCACTCTACCAAACATAGAACATTGTTACATGTACCATATACCGACTATATACATTTATATGTCTTTGTGTGTCGTGTCATCCTACCAAACATAGAACATTGTTACATGTACCATATACCGACTATATACATTTATATGTCTTTGTGCACCGTATCACTCTACCAAACATAGAACATTGTTACATGTACCATATACCGACTATATACATTTATATGTCTTTGTGCACCGTATCACTCTACCAAACATAGAACATTGTTACATGTACCATATACCGACTATATACATTTATATGTCTTTGTGTGTCGTGTCATCCTACCAAACATAGAACATTGTTACATGTACCATATACCGACTATATACATTTATATGTCTTTGTGCACCGTATCACTCTACCAAACATAGAACATTGTTGCATGTACCATATACCGACTATATACATTTATATGTCTTTGTGTGTCGTATCACTCTACCAAACATAGAACATTGTTACATATACCATATACCGACTATATACATTTATATGTCTTTGTGTGCCGTGTCACTCTACCAAACATAGAACATTGTTACATATACCATATACCGACTATATACATTTATATGGTTTTGTGTGCCGTGTCACTGTACCAAACATAGAACATTGTTACATGTACCATATACCGACTATATACATTTATATGTCTTTGTGTGTCGTATCACTCTACCAAACATAGAACATTGTTACATGTACCATATACCGACTATATACATTTATATGTCTTTGTGTGCCGTGTCACTCTACCAAACATAGAACATTGTTACATGTACCATATACCGACTATATACATTTATATGTCTTTGTGTGCCGTGTCACTCTACCAAACATAGAACATTGTTACATGTACCATATACCGACTATATACATTTATATGTCTTTGTGTGTCGTATCACTCTACCAAACATAGAACATTGTTACATATACCATATACCGACTATATACATTTATATGTCTTTGTGTGCCGTGTCACTCTACCAAACATAGAACATTGTTACATGTACCATATACCGACTATATACATTTATATGTCTTTGTGTGCCGTGTCACTCTACCAAACATAGAACATTGTTACATGTACCATATACCGACTATATACATTTATATGTCTTTGTGTGCCGTGTCACTCTACCAAACATAGAACATTGTTACATGTACCATATACCGACTATATACATTTATATGTCTTTGTGTGCCGTGTCACTCTACCAAACATAGAACATTGTTACATATACCATATACCGACTATATACATTTATGTGGTTTTGTGCACCGTGTCACTCTACCAAACATAGAACATTGTTACATGTACCATATACCGACTATGTACATTTATATGTCTTTGTGTGCCGTGTCACTCTGCCAAACATAGAACATTGTTACATGTACCATATACCGACTATATACATTTATATGTCTTTGTGTGCCGTATCACTCTACCAAACATAGAACATTGTTACATGTACCATATACCGACTATATACATTTATATGTCTTTGTGTGCCGTATCACTCTGCCAAACATAGAACATTGTTACATGTACCATATACCGACTATATACATTTATATGTCTTTGTGTGCCGTGTCACTCTACCAAACATAGAACATTGTTACATGTACCATATATCGACTATATACATTTATGTGGTTTTGTGCACCGTGTCACTCTACCAAACATAGAACATTGTTACATGTACCATATACCGACTATGTACATTTATATGTCTTTGTGTGCCGTGTCACTCTACCAAACATAGAACATTGTTATGTATACCATATACCGACTATATACATTTATATGTCTTTGTGTGCCGTGTCACTCTACCAAACATAGAACATTGTTACATGTACCATATACCGACTATATACATTTATATGTCTTTGTGTGCCGTGTCACTCTACCAAACATAGAACATTGTTATGTATACCATATACCGACTATATACATTTAGGTAGGAAGCCACGATAAAATTGTTTTATAAATTAAAAATCTAAAATCCCTACCAAATCCTCACTTTAATTATATTTTAATCTGTCTTCGTGCTACAGTGTGATGGTGGCAAGGGTTTAAAAGCTCTTTACGACACTATTTATGAGAAGCCGACGAAAGTAATGTTGTTTGGACCACTGTGTTCGTCTGCAACCCAACGAATTGCCGAGACAGCCGTACAATGGGATCTGATCACAGTAAGTATATCATACTGCGATCGTTTGGATTTACAATCACACAAAACCTTAACTACACTAATATTTAGTTTTAAAGACTACATCGTACACGTTGAGCCTTACATTCAAACCTCTGTTCACAAATGAAACTAATCTATTAAACATGGTATACATAAAGAACCGAACTATAAAGGATTGGACATAAAAGAACGTCTGGTAGATTTCCTCAGGCAAATATAAAAATGATGCCATTCTATATACAATGTACGTATATGCCTAGGTGATAATAATCTTAGCTTAGTTAAGATTTCCAACTGTAATTGAGTGAATGAACTCTCATCAAACTTCAAAGCCAAAACGCTTCTCTCCCTTCGGGTTCTATACATATATTTCCTACACACTGTCAATCAAACCTTTGTATTACTTGCATAGCGGAAATATGGCTTTTATTGGAATTTCAAAACGATAAAATTGAAAACTGTAAAATATCTCGATAGAGAAATAAAATGAAAAAAATGAGACATAATTCAATATGTTTAATTACAAGTATTAGGAGAATATGTTGGTATGAACATCTTATTATGATACAGAAAATACAAATAAATGCGATACACAAAAGCTTGCCTCTTTCTACTTAGATAAGAATTAGCATTTGTAGTGAACTGTCAATATAATAACGATGCCAGCAATATAGATTTGATAAGTCGTAACATTCAATGACAGAATAAAGTGTACTGTTTTCTACTTGCATCTGAATGACAGAATAAAGTGTACTGTTTTTACTTGCATCTCAATGACAGAATAAAGTGTACTGTTTTTACTTGCATCTCAATGACAGAATAAAGTGTACTGTTTTTACTTGCATCTCAATGACAGAATAAAGTGTACTGCTTTTACTTGCATCTCAATGACAGAATAAAGTGTACTGTTTTTACTTGCATCTCAATACATGTTGAATACAATTGAATTTGATAAATGTTAGCATGTCAATAGACACAAGTACATCTTTAAGTGCCTTTTCAAGTAAATGTACGCATAAGCCTATATAATGGTAAATAAATGGCAGGCAAATATATGGCGTTTTTTTTCAAAGGATTCCCGTCATCTACATAATAAGATACGCGAAAACATGCCTACACAACTTGTAGTTGAAGTGAATGTAAACTAGCGACTTAAAAATACATCGATTCTCGTTACCTGCAATAACTATGTTATTCCATTACTTAAAATTTACTTTACCCTTCCATCAACTCACTTAGATTGAACCATAGACTCCTCACCTCAACTCACTTAGATTGAACCATAGACCCCTCACCTCAACTCACTTAGATTGAACCATAGACTTCTCACCTCAACTCACTTAGATTGAACCATAGACTTCTCACCTCAACTCACTTAGATTGAACCATAGACTCCTCACCTCAACTCACTTAGATTGAACCATAGACCCCTCACCTCAACTCACTTAGATTGAACCATAGACCCCTCACCTCAACTCACTTAGATTGAACCATAGACTCATCCTCTCAACTCACTTAGATTGAACCATAGACTTCTCACCTCAACTCACTTAGATTGAACCATAGACTCCTCACCTCAACTCACTTAGATTGAACCATAGACCCCTCACCTCAACTCACTTAGATTGAACCATAGACCCCTCACCTCAACTCACTTAGATTGAACCATAGACCCCTCACCTCAACTCACTTAGATTGAACCATAGACTCATCCTCTCAACTCACTTAGATTGAACCATAGACTTCTCACCTCAACTCACTTAGATTGAACCATAGACCCCTCACCTCAACTCACTTAGATTGAACCATAGACCCCTCACCTCAACTCACTTAGATTGAACCATAGACTCATCCTCTCAACTCACTTAGATTGAACCATAGACTTCTCACCTCAAATCACTTAGATTGAACCATAGGCTTCTCACCTCAACTCACTTAGATTGAACCATAGACCCCTCACCTCAACTCACTTAGATTGAACCATAGACTCATCATCTCAACTCACTTAGATTGAACCATAGACTTCTCACTTCAAATCACTTAGATTGAACCATAGGCTTCTCACCTCAACTCACTTAGATTGAACCATAGACTTCTCACCTCAACTCACTTAGATTGAACCATAGACTCATCATCTCAACTCGCTTAGATTGTACTGCGATTCTTGTTCTCTAAATCCTGGAAATGGATCGATCGATTGATTGATGGCCAGTCAGCCAGCCAGCCAGCCAGTCAGTTTCGGATTTGATGTTTATCTTATCTTCAATTGTAAATAAATACCACAATTTGACATAATTTTCATTTCAGTATTCGTATGGTGGTTCTTCTCCTGATCTATATGATCGGAGTAGATATCCGTTATACTATAGTATGTATATGACATCCATCACCACTCACATACCATCAAGAATTGCCATTCTGAAGTATTACGGATGGAAGAAAGTAGCACTACTAACTCAGAATCACTATTTGTTTTATTATGTGAGTATAAATATTCATCTGAACATGATTTATTTATTTATCGGACACACACACACACACACACACACACACACACACAGACAGACACGCACACATGCACGCACACACACACAGTCAGTCAGTTAGTCAGTCATTCACATAGTCAGACAGACACGCGCAAACAAATAAACCGACAGACAGACGCTGCTAGCCGCATGTGGCGAGCGCGCGCGCACACACACACACACACACACACACAGTCATGACAGAGAGAGAGAGAGAGAGAGAGAGAGAGAGAGAGAGAGAGAGAGAGAGAGAGAGAGAGAGAGAGAGAGAGAGAGAGAGAGAGAGAGAGAGAGAGAGAGAGGTTGAATCATTCCAAGTCAGCTTTACAATATTAACGTTTCGATGTAACTAGTCCATCTTTATCGAGCAGTCCATGAACATAGTGTCAACAGACGTACATGTACACATCATATCATATTATGTTATTATGGCGATATATTACGACCCCTGTCAATGAATAAAGACAAACTTTCAGAAGTTATACAGTAATTAGCACAATAATTAATACAAAAGAGATTTGGGTTAGATGGTTTGAATCCATTCTGCTTTGCTTAGTTTTATTATTCACGTAAATGTAATTGTTAATGATAGAGGATGGGTAATGTTGTAGCACCCACTCCTTCATCACTAATGGTTTACAGTTTCTAGCCTTTAGGTATCTCACCACGCTTCTAATCTGACAAGTTAGTGACACGAGTACGACTCTCTTTTCTACAAAATATGATTCACCGTTATACAGTCTACATTATCTGCATGAATGACAAACTTGTATGAACTGTTCACATATAATGTTCCATTTTCTAAAAATGCCAACATTTCCGACTTGGACTCCCAATAATCTTCTAAAAATACCCTCTCTGAAAGCTTACCATCACATTCATCACATAATTGAATTTGCTATACACCTCAGAGAGCCAGGGAATAAAAAGCGGGTATTACATGTAAACGGATTCATAGATAATATTTCGTTCTAAAAAGGGTACTGCAGTCATGGCTGTCTTATATCAAGTTGTTTCCGTGTAAAGTAACAGCCAAGCTGTTCTACATATATCTGTGCCTTTCAGACTGTGAGATAAACCTCTTGGCCATTTGTTAATTGTAGTGCATACAAAACAGACTCAAATACGACAAATGCGTGTTATTGTCACTGACATGCAAGATTAGATGAGATGAAATGCCGTAGGGTTTTAGTTAAGACGTGATCGACTATGTCATCGAGTATGATTACATGAACAAGAGATTCCTTGCCCCCGTCTCCTTGTAAATCAATAATAACATTGTTTGATTAAAATTAGCATTTTAAGAACTACATTTTGGACATACATTGACCTGTTAACACCAGGTTCGCTAGGTGCAATCTTTACACATGTGACGTCATGAACCTCAAGACTAACAAGTTAAAACAAAGCAGAACTGTACATGTACATCGATCTACCTTTGAGTCGAGATGATAGATCACATAATCAAATAATATTCTTAGTTTCTACGCATTGCAATTATAACCACAGTTGTTGATTAGTGGTTATTACTAAATAATTTGATTTATTGTTGTCATGGAGGGAGACTTGCGTAAAAACTACTAAACACACCGGCTATCATAATAAAGGACATGTCATCTCATACATCGACCGGTTTGTTAATATATGCAAGATATTGACACCGGACAGATTCACACCTTTTGAGTATCATTCCATGATAACATATAATGTTTTCCCGAGATTACCATTTGAACAATGGAAAGGACTCGTTACCAATCTGTTTTTCACTGTCTCTGTAATGTCTTGCTTTACCTGCATGTTTATTTTTTTTAAACAGACTGCTCGAACGCTTCTGGATGAACTGAAGAAGAATGACATTGAAGTCATCATTGCTGAGGTATTTGATGACCAATTAAGTACATCAATTGCAAATATCAAGGTAAAGATTAGGATTTGATTATTCAAAACACAATGTATACTTTAGTGCATAATGAAGTTTGCTCAGGAAGTAATAATTCTTCTTACAGGGCATGGGATTTGTTGACCTTTTGACCTTTCAAGTGCAAATACTTGATATAAAAGCCCGATTAAACTATTCTTAGTATGGTGCTTATTTCGATGCATGATTCTATCTAGTATTACAATTGTCTTTTGGCATGGTTTGAACAGTTGGTTGCATGGTAAACATTTTTTTTTATTTTATGATAAATTACATCATCGGATCGTTTATAGATAAATCTCAATATCAGGTTTGCGCTCAGTCAATTGGAAATGATGGTTAATTATGCCTTAGTAAATGGAACACTGCGAGTAACTTTTAGATGTGTAGCACAAATCACTTCCAAATATGTATGAGCTCAGTTTCTGCATCTTAAGGAAACTATAGCTTTTTTACGACGCACCAGTGAAGATGTTCAATAATTCAAGTAGTTTTCAGTATCTACCGCAAGAGTTTTCCGTTGATTTAGCGCAAAATTGTCTGAACAAACCTTTGCATGCTTCTGTTATCAGCAATTGTTGTTAACCTTTCTTTACGTATTAAATGTCAGTGGCTTTGATTAGGATGTACGATGCACTGTAAGACAGTTTTTACAGAAGAGGGTTGATCACAAAGATTCACCTTACTGATATGTTTGTCTTCTTTTGTTATCTCTGTTTGCCTGACATAGCAAAGAGATGCAAGGATAATAATTGGAAGCTTCCATGAAATCGATGTGCCAAAAGTCTTCTGTGAGATCTATAAACACGGCCTTTATGGACCCAAGTATGTATGGTTGTTGGAAGGGTGGCTAGAAGCAGGTGCTTGGCATGACAATAACGTGAATACTGATTGCAACAGTACTCAACTAACCCAGGTAGCAGAAGGTTACTTTGGAACTGACTGGGTCACAATAAATCCTGATATGAGTAGGGTTGATTTTGGAGTTGTAAGTAATTTTGTCTCACGTCTTAAAGTGACCATATGCATGACTTGTAAGTAGTTTTGTCTCACGTCTTAAAGTGGCCATATGGATGAGTTGTAAGTAGTTTTGTCTCACGTCTTAAAGTGACCATATGCATGACTTGTAAGTAATTTTGTCTCACGTCTTAAAGTGACCATATGCATGACTTGTAAGTAGTTTTGTCTCACGTCTTAAAGTGGCCATATGGATGAGTTGTAAGTAGTTTTGTCTCACGTCTTAAAGTGACCATATGCATGACTTGTAAGTAGTTTTGTCTCACATCTTAAAGTGGCCATATGCATGACTTGTAAGTAGTTTTGTTTCACATCTTAAAGTGGCCATATGCATGCCTTGTAAGTAGTTTTGTCTCACGTCTTAAAGTGGCCATATGCATGAGGGATTGGCTATTTATTTGATGTGGAACAGCATATACCAAGTCCGTGTTTGTTACTCAATACATTGCAAAACATTAATAAACATTTTCAGAAATAACGTCAGATTTTCTAACGGTCACTATTTTATGCGTCCCAGCTATGATCAGGACGCCAATGTAACTTATTAACATGATATAAATCTCCTCAATGTACACAGAGAACACGAAATCAGAAGAATGCTTGACATAATGTATCAACATTAAATGGATGACAGTGTAAACAATTTGTTTTAAAGAGTATATATTGCCCATTGTATTTTTAGTCCATATAATTACCCCTTACATTTGACAATGAACTTGTAATTTGTCTGTCACAATGTATAACAGCAATACTAATAATTTGTAATACTGCTTTGTGTCTAGCCGACAACACCTGAGATGGCTGAATATTTGGTGTCCAATAACAATCATGGAAAATTTCCACGCCTGGTATACGATGGCATATGGGCTGTAGCCCTTACATTAAATGCTACCATTCATAGACTCAAAGCTTTGGGAAGAAAAATTGATGATTTTACATATGGCGACCGAAATATGAGCAACATCATGGCACAAGCTGTCTATGACGTCGAGTTCAATGGATACACGGTAAACATTGTGATTTCACAGTAAGAGTTCTTATAGTCTAGAGGCCGGCTATCCATGGCTTTAGGGCTTTCTGGAGAAGCATTCGCATCCATATGAATAGCATCGAAGCTAGAGTTTTTAAGGAAGTGTATATAATATCCAACGTGTACTAAATATGTAGTTTTTTTTATAAGACAAGCTGACACACACACACACAATATCACGAAGTTAAACTAAAATAGGAAGCAAAGCAAATAAAACTATGAAATATCTCGCCCCTCACATACATAGATACATAAATAAATACACATACATACATACATACATACATACACACACACATACACACATGCACACATACATACACACACACATACATACATACATACATACATACATACATACATACATACATACATACATACATACACACATACACATACATACATACATACATACATACATACATACATACATACATACATACATACATACATAAAGACACATAGATGCATACATACTATTTTTCAATGTATTGACTATTTGATATTTGGAATAGTATGTTATCTTTGTCAGGGTCACATGCGTATGGGAGTTCACGGAAGACAAGGCAACGTTGACATTTTACGGCTTCACAGTAAGGCTTTCAAATGCTAAGTGTTCTATCTTCATGGTGTATACAATGTTATAAAAAAATTGAATAAACGTCTCTTGGAAACATCATTACTTGGAAGATCGAAAATATAGTTTATATATGAAATATAATACTATATACACACACATATATATGACCTTTCTTTAGCATGTGTTTGTATGGTGTACCTTGATAGTATTGTTTTCGTCTAAGTATCAGTACGTTTTAATCTTTAGTTATTTCTACATCTGAATACTCGATTATCATCTCATCCAAACCTTTGTTTCAGATGATACGTACCTGAAAGTTGGCACATTTTCTCAAGGCAAAATAACCATTGACGGCGATCTCGTCAAGTGGAGAGGCGGTAAAATTAGCTTATTACTCATAAATATAGCTATCGTGGGTTCAGTCGGCACATTTTTTAAGGCAGAAAAACCATTGACAGCGATCTTGTCAAGTGAGGAGGTGATATGATAAGACATCTTGCTATTGATATTGTCATCACGAGTCATTTGTACGGATAACTTGCTGTGTAGCAACGCACGTGATAAATAACAATAACGGACGACATATGTATGTATGTATGTATGTATGTATGTATGTATGTATGTATGTATGTATGTATGTATGTATGTGTGTGTGTGTGTATGTGTGTATGTGTGTATGTATGTATGTGTGTATGTATGTATGTATGTATGTATGTATGTATGTATGTATGTATGTATGTATGTATGTATGTATGTATGTGTGTGTATGTGTGTATGTATGTATGTATGTGTGTGTGTGTGTGTGTATGTATGTATGTATGTATGTATGTATGTATGTATGTATGTATGTATGTATGTATGTATGTATGTAACTGGTCATGTTCTGTTAAGATGATACTATAGTATTATGTATATCTCAATAACTTTAAACTATTTGCTTTAACATTAAGGTCGTGTACCAAGAGACTCCAAACCTACGTTGGTAAAGAATGTTGCCATCAACACTAATGTCACTATTATATTTATTGGTGTAGCTTCGCTTGGTATTGTTGGGGCGGTTGGCTTTCTAGTGTACAATATAACCCACAGACATGAAAGGTACGGATGTGTTCTTATTGTCCACATGCTTGATTTTATGTATCGATAGACATTATAACTTGCAATTAGTTTTATCAATGTGTCATATAAGCTTAAGACTGTTTCCTCGAGGTAGTGAGGATCACCCAAAAAAAATAAAATGTTTTCAGAGCGCGAAGGGGGAGGGGGGCTGCGAAAGTTTTTTTGACCATTGTATAATTTCTTCCAAGCCCCCCCCCCCCCCGTCGTAAATTCTGACCCCAGCCTAAGGACATATTTTTCCTCTCTTGACAGGTTAATCAGAATGTCATCACCAAATTTAAATAACTTGATTGTGATTGGATGTATCTTAATTTATGCAGAGGTCATTCTTATGGTGTTAAATGCTAACATTATTGATGTTGACTATCTATCCATCCTTTGTAAGGTAAGATCCATAGAAGTCAATCTTGTGTATTCAGAAATATTTGAACCAGAATGTATAATAATAACAATTGTGTTACCATTGACTTGCATTGTCTTGTCATTTTGCATTGTCAGTTATTTTGGATTGTCAGTCATTTTGCATTGTCAATCATTGTCATTGTCATTGTCATTTTGCATTGTCAATCATTTTGCATTGTCAATCATTGTCATTGTCATTGTCATTTTGGATTGTCAGTCATTTTGCATTGTCAATCATTGTCATTGTCATTGTCTTGTCATTGTATATCAACTTTGCTTTAATTGATACACTGCTAATAATAGTACAAACGAACTTGTTAATTAAGCCTTAATTTCCAAGGTGTAAAAATCTTTCTGTCCAACTTTGGTAAAATTATATTGAAGCAGACATACACGATAAAACATCAAATGTAGCCGTTGACAATGTTTTCTGTACGCTGTAATGTAACTATTGAGCATTTAGACTATAACTTTGTTCAACCATTAATAGAATGTATTGTGTTACTTAATGTAAAGTGTAGGAACATCTATATCATCCAATCACCAGAAACAAAATATTTCAAACGTTTACCTATATAGCGATGATGTCACGATAGTATGTAATGGCAAATATGGTCTCGGTAGAATCATTGTGTATTTAGCAAGAGGATACCTGGGGCATGTCTGCTTCAAAAGACTAATCAGCAGGAAGGGGTTATGCATACAGAAAAGACAACTTCCCTTTTTGGAAAGTGAGAAGCACTTCGCCATCACGACAGGCTTGTCAAATGACGAAAATATCGAAAAAAACCGTAGACTTTGAGTAGTCATTAATTTAATGCTGGCAGTTATTCAACCGGAGACAGTGGTTACCGTAGTATATGTTATACAAAGTAAGCCTTAGAACATTGTCAGTGACTCACATATTGCCATAAGCCTAACTCTGTGCACTTCAATGCATTCTGAGATGTGTGTAAGCTTGTTAAATCAAGGAAAATTCAAAGTGCTGTGACAGTAGTTGCTTCTCGTATGTCTAAGAAACTCAGTTCGCTGTTCTGAATGTAGGCAACTACATTCAGATGTATGTGTAACCGTAGTTTGGATAAAGGCGAAATACCAAAGTGTATAGTCTAGTCATCAAATTGGCAAAACGTATCCGGTGTACCCCAGGGTTCCGTCGTGGGCCCACTCTTTTTCTTATGTATTAAAATGATTTACCTGATGTTATTAAGTCGTGTAGATGCTACGAATTCAAATTTTCTCCATACTTTGAGTGTCTGTGCAACATAAAGGTACCTCGAATAAACTAAATGACGTTAAACAATGGTTACTATGGACTTATTAGATCTAAGATTTGCTTTTATCATACGGCACAAATACTGCAAATGTTAGAACTATTATTTTCATTTGCGTAGTACATTTTCTAGAGGACTGTGTCATTTTTTTGTGGGAAACTGAGTTATTATAATTGGGTTATTAGTAATACATTATGGAAATAGTCAAATTATAGTAATGACGTACGTGAGTTCTGTTATTTAAATCTGTTTATAATATACATTATAATATAATTGTTGCATCATAAAATATAAACTCTTCCTATTCAAATTATTTCTCAGAGAAAGAGAATTTCGTGACATTATGTTTTAAACTCAAAATACTGAAACGTTTAGTATGAACAAATCAAAATACTGATAAATATGATAAACCATAAACTCTTAGTATGAACAAATCAAAATACTGATAAATATGATAAACCATAAACTCTTAGTATGAACAAATCAAAATACTGATAAATATGATAAACCATAAACTTTTAGTATGAACATATCAAAATACTGATAAATATGATAAACCATAAACTCTTAGTATGAACATATCAAAATACTGATAAATATGATAAACCATAAACTCTTAGTATGAACAAATCAAAATACTGATAAATATGATAAACCATAAACTCTTAGTATGAACAAATCAAAATACTGATAAATATGATAAACCATAAACTCTTAGTATGAACAAATCAAAATACTGATAAATATGATAAACCATAAATTCTTAGTATGAACATATCAAAATACTGATAAATATGATAAACCATAAACTTTTAGTATGAACATATCAAAATACTGATAAATATGATAAACCATAAACTCTTAGTATGAACAAATCAAAATACTGATAAATATGATAAACCATAAACTTTTAGTATGAACAAATCAAAATACTGATAAATATGATAAACCATAAATTCTTAGTATGAACATATCAAAATACTGATAAATATGATAAACCATAAACTCTTAGTATGAACAAATCAAAATACTGATATATATGATAAACCATAAATTCTTAGTATGAACATATCAAAATACTGATAAATATGATAAACCATAAACTCTTAGTATGAACAAATCAAAATACTGATATATATGATAAACCATCAACTCTTAGTATGAACAAATCAAAATACTGATAAATATGATAAACCATAAACTTTTAGTATGAACATATCAAAATACTGATAAATATGATAAACCATAAACTCTTAGTATGAACATATCAAAATACTGATAAATATGATAAACCATAAACTTTTAGTATGAACAAATCAAAATACTGATAAATATGATAAACCATAAATTCTTAGTATGAACATATCAAAATACTGATAAATATGATAAACCATAAACTCTTAGTATGAACAAATCAAAATACTGATATATATGATAAACCATCAACTCTTAGTATGAACAAATCAAAATACTGATAAATATGATAAACCATAAACTTTTAGTATGAACATATCAAAATACTGATAAATATGATAAACCATAAACTCTTAGTATGAACAAATCAAAATACTGATAAATATGATAAACCATAAACTCTTAGTATGAACATATCAAAATACTGATAAATATGATAAACCATAAACTTTTAGTATGAACAAATCAAAATACTGATAAATATGATAAACCATAAATTCTTAGTATGAACATATCAAAATACTGATAAATATGATAAACCATAAATTCTTAGTATGAACATATCAAAATACTGATAAATATGATAAACCATAAACTTTTAGTATGAACATATCAAAATACTGATAAATATGATAAACCATAAACTCTTAGTATGAACAAATCAAAATACTGATATATATGATAAACCATCAACTCTTAGTATGAACAAATCAAAATACTGATAAATATGATAAACCATAAACTTTTAGTATGAACATATCAAAATACTGATAAATATGATAAACCATAAACTCTTAGTATGAACAAATCAAAATACTGATATATATGATAAACCATCAACTCTTAGTATGAACAAATCAAAATACTGATAAATATGATAAACCATAAACTTTTAGTATGAACAAATCAAAATACTGATAAATATGATAAACCATAAACTCTTAGTATGAACATATCAAAATAATGATAAATATGATAAACCATAAACTCTTAGTATGAACATATCAAAATAATGATAAATATGATAAACCATAAACTCTTAGTATGAACATATCAAAATACTGATAAATATGATAAACCATAAACTCTTAGTATGAACAAATCAAAATACTGATATATATGATAAACCATCAACTCTTAGTATGAACAAATCAAAATACTGATAAATATGATAAACCATAAACTTTTAGTATGAACATATCAAAATACTGATAAATATGATAAACCATAAACTCTTAGTATGAACATATCAAAATACTGATAAATATGATAAACCATAAACTCTTAGTATGAACAAATCGAAATACTGATAAATATGATAAACCATAAACTCTTAGTATGAACAAATCAAAATACTGATAAATATGATAAACCATAAACTTGTAGTATGAACATATCAAAAGTCAAATATGGCGGTGTAAGATAATCGTCATCAAAAAGAATATACAATGTTATATACTAATCATTCTTGTATACATCCACCATACTTCCCACACATCTATTGCCACCAGCACCACCACCACCACCACCACCACCACCACCACCACCACCACCACCACCACCACCACCACCACCACAAGCCCCAGCACCAGCACCAGCACCACCACCACCACCAGCACCACCAGCACCACCACCACCACCACAAGCACCACCAGTACTAGCACCAGCACCAGCACTACAAAAGCAACAACAATGGTACTAAAGATTACAGTAATGCAGACTAACACTGCTTTGGAAATCACATAAATTACTACAATGTAACTAACATCAATGTATCCTCTCTAATTTTGTCTAGTTTCGCAATTGGGTGATGTCTATTGGTTTTTCATTGGCGTTTGGTGCTATGTTATCGAAGACTTGGAGAGTTCATAAAATATTTATGAGTACGAGGAAGTTCCAGAGAATCGTACGTTTCTTAACATGATTAATACACATGTTTTATATTCAGTTATTCTACATTCCTTTGTCTGAGGGATTTTTAAAGGCCAAGGTTTCAGTCTCAGGTTCTCATATTAGTGTGATCTTATCAGTTAAAGGCCAGGGTTTCAGTCCCAGGTTCTCATATTAGTGTGATCTTATCAGTGGAGCCATGAGTATCATATAGGAATATTCTTTTGTTCTGGACCAACTTTTTCCCTAGCTTTGTCAGACAACTGTTTAGACTCCTAATTTTTAATCCTTTTTATAAGTGGGCTTTCAAATCAAACAATAGTTCCTCTACTTGAGTATTTAACTTAAACAATCAAATCGGTATTGAATGACGTGATGGACTTTGTTTCTGTGATCGCATGGAGTTCATAAGATTTAATGTCTATACATTTCCAACAGCGTTGTCAGCTGAGTTACAGTCCAGATCTAAGTCAGAAGCAGTATCATGTACGATTGGTAGATGATATTCGATATCAACATTTAGTCGTCTTCATTTGGTTACTACACTCGATAACGATCATGTACCCGACAGTATATTTTTTTCAAATGTTAACAGTTCATCAACGTAGGCGAACATTGCATATTCTGTCAGAGTATATATATCTGGGATTGGAAGTAAGGCCGACTTCGAACACTACTATTCAACAAGTCACTTATATATATAATTCAAAAGAATAAGGATATTATAAGTCGTTACTCGGAGTTCCCAGCTTCCTGTGAAACGACTTATAACAGCCTTATTCTGCTACTATAAATATTTCATCTAGCACTGTTCTCTCCAGTAAGACACACATGAATATATGAATATATGAATAATGAATATATATATATATATATATATATATATATATATATATATATATATATATATATATATATATATATTGAATTGAATTGTTTATTCACCAGATATAAAACAGGATAACATTTTTATGTACATTTCAAAAAGGAGGTTGATTTGATATATATATCTGGTGAGGGCCACAGAAATAGTTCGGTCTGAACTAGTCTAGTCTGTGACCCTGACAAAATAAATATAGAAGAAAAAAAAAATACAAGTGTGTAACTGGGCAACAAAAAGTAAGAAAAGAAAGGGATATCTACAAATACGAAACAATAATTGTACAAAATATTTACATGTCTCAATAATTTAAATAAAATTTATACTAATAAGAAAAAAAAATACATGTCATGTGTTTTCTATGAATTACTCAGGTGAGCCTTTAAAATTGATTTGAATCTGTTCCTATCGGTGATGTCTTTAATGTGTCTTGGTAATAAATTCCAGTGATGAGTGGCTGCATATCTTATACTGTGCTTACTTTGTGTTAGGTTAACTTTGGGTACGTAGAAATTGCGATGTGTAGCGGAACGAGTAGAATAGGAATGTGAAATTGTATCCAAATAGCGGTTTACATCATGGGCAAAGTGATTGTGTAACAAATCAAAAGTAAAGAGGCAGGTGTGAAATGAACAAAGTTTATGAATTGGTAAAATATGTAGCTGTTTGAATAAAGGGTCAGTGTGTGCACGAAAGTCAGAGAAAGTGATAAGACGTGTAAATTTCTTTTGTAGTAAATATATTGGTTCCAAGAAAGAAGTGTAAGTATTCCCCCAGATTTCGACACAGTAGCTTATATGTGGAAGAATTAGGGAGTTGTACAATAACAGAAGAATAGATTTCGGAATAAAGTGTCGGAGTATTGAGATAAGTCCGATCTTTGGGGCAATAGATTTGACAACTTTTTGGATGTGGGACTTCCAGTTAAAATTGATGTCAAGAGAAACTCCAAGATACGTTGTCGAGGAGACGTTGTTCAATTCATTTCCATCTATTCCCAAACTACCCTCTATGTTCACAGGTTTACGGGGTGTTTTGATGACCATGTAATTTGTTTTTTCAACATTGACCGTTAGTTTGTTCGCTCCACACCAGTCACACACCTTCTGAAAATCTACATTTATGTGGGTAAGATTAATTTCGTTTCCTTCGATAGATTTGAATAAGTTAGTGTCATCTGCGAAAAGTCGAAACTGGAATGAGTTGGTAGAATTTGCTATGTCGTTGATATATATTAAGAAAAGAATGGGGCCAAGAATCGATCCTTGTGGGACGCCACATTGAATGTGTTTATAGGGGGATGATACATTGTCAATGGTAACGTATTGCTGTCGGTTTGTGAGGTAGTTTTTAAACCAATGTAGTGGAATGCCTCTTATGCCATAATGTTCTAACTTATGAATTAAAATGTCGTGGTTTATGGTATCAAATGCTTTCTTTAGGTCAATGAAAATGCCGAAGGTGATGAATCCATTGTCTAGTTGTTCACTAATGTCAGAGACCAGGTCTGCAAGGGCCAATTTTGTGTTATATTTTTTTCGGAATCCAAATTGTGTATCTAAAAGAATATGTTTAGTTTCAAGATAATTGATAAACTGTTTATTTACAAGTGACTCTATAATTTTACTAAATGTAGGGAGAATTGAGATTGGTCTATAGTTGCTGACATTGTCAGCTGCACCTTTTTTATAAATTGGCATTATTTTGGCTATTTTTAAAGAATTTGGGACTATTCCTTGGCTCAGTGAACAATTAATGATGTGTGCAAGAGGACGAGCGATGATATGTGCAGCATGTGTGACAAGTCTTGGGTGAATATTGTCGTATCCAACAGCTTTACGTGGGTCTAAAGTTTTGATTTCATTTAAAACATCTTGTTCAGAAACAGGGTGGAAGAAGAAAGAGTTGAGATAGTTACCGTCGAGATATTGTGTGAATTTGGTGGCTGAAGTAATATTTGATGCAAGGCTTGGACCAATGCTTGTGAAAAAGTCGTTAAATTCGTTCGCTATATCAGAACTTTCTGTCAGAGGATCATTGTTGGGCGTCGTTGAGATCAGTTTGCGTGGGTAGAGTTTGTTAGTCGATTTGTTCAGTACTTCGTTGATCACCTGCCACGTCTTGTTAATATTACCTTGGGCCCATCGAAATTTATTGAAGTAATAACGTTTCTTTACCGACTTGAGGAGTTTTGTTAGAATATTTCTATATTTTTTGTACTTAAGTTTATAATTAACATTGTGGGGATTGTTTTTCATTTTTGTGAACAACCTATGTTTTGTACGTACTGATTTAAGTAGGCCGTTTGAGAGCCAGGGTTTGCGGATACTATTGGAATGGCGGGCGGTTTTGGTATGAACGTGATTTGATACGATGTTATAAAATATGTTGTAAAAGGCTTCGTAGGCAATATTTGGGTCTGTGCAGTCATAGACAGGTTGCCAAGATGTAGCATTCAAGTCAGATAAGAAAGCATCAGGGTTATAATTTTTAAAGTTAAGTATTTGGGCTGAGTTTGCTGGTTTCAGTATATGTTTGAGGTGGTTGATAATACAAAAGATGGGATAGTGATCTGTGATGTCGGACTGAAGTGTACCACAGTTGATAAAATAGTTAGTGATATTTGTAAGGCAGTGATCAATGATTGTACTGGTGTTGTCGGTGATACGGGTAGCGGTATTGATGATCTGGTAGAAATTATAGGAATTTAGAAGAGTATTGTACTGGATAGCAGGTGCGCTGTCAGTGGAAGTATCAATGTTCACATCACCAAGAATTATGCAGGATTTACCTGAAGCAGACAGCTGGTCAAGACACGATTCAAGACTATGGAGGAATTCAAGATGTGGTGTGTTGGGTTTTCTGTAATTGACACCTACTATGATTGCTTTGTTATCAATGACAGTTTCTACAAAGATCGATTCACAGTGCATAATGCTGATGTTGTCAATACGGGTAAAAGATAGAGAATTGTGAACGTAAAGTGCTACTCCCCCACCCCTTGCAATTTCCCGGTTAGAAGTAATGAGTTGATACAATGGCAAGTTATAAAAAGAAGGATCTGAATTGTGATTTAACCAAGTTTCTGACAAACCAAGAAAATGAAAATTACAATCTAAGATATCTAAGAGAGATACTAGATCATCGTAGTGTTTAGCTAACGATCTGATATTCAAATGTAAAAAAGAAAACGAGTTTTGGGAGTAAGATGTACAAGTACCTTCATTGAACTGGTCTGTAGAGTAAAATGAACATTTTGTTTTGTCTGGCAAAGAATCTGAGTTCAGTTCCATAAATATGTACAAGTTCACTGCATAAATGTTATATTATTCAGACAATTCGGCTAAGATCTTGGGTTGTTGTTATACAGATAGCTGGGTCACCATTATTCTTCCTTGTATAGATCTTGCCGTTGTAGGTCCAGATGAACTTCCACTGCTTTGTGTTGCGTAGTTGGTTTGCCTCGTAGAATAGATGTTTATTTGTCGGGGTTAAGTTTTCATTGATATATAAACGGTTGTTATTTGTGTATCCGATGTTACGGGCGGTTTTGTCTTTAAGATGTTTCTTTGAGTTGTATAGTTTGTTGCGGACGGTACGTCGGACGAACTTAACGATAATGGTTGCAGGTTGTTGTTGACCCTGACGATTTGTTCTGCGTGGTAGACGATATATATATATTTTAAGCAGTATACCTTGGTCATATATAGATAGATCCAAGATACAAGGATGTTATAAGTCATTTTTCGAGTTTCATCTGTAGTTGACGTGGTAGAATTTATTACACATATATATATATATATATATATATATATATATATATATATATATATATATATATATATATATATATATATATATATATATATATATATATATATATATATATATATATCTATATGCGATAATTGTCTTCCTACAGGCCATTAAAGATATAACACTGTATACCATGATCTTTGGTTTGCTTGCTGTTGATATGCTGTTACTGGGCCTATGGGAAATATTTGATCCACTGAAGAATGTCGTTACAACTGTCGTTTCCGAGGTAATGAATATTAACATACACGTCTCTATTGAACCATGGGTGTTATATTTTAATGCATGCAAGGTTTTGCGAGCATTTCTCTCGTCAGCCATAGAGGACGTCGTTATTTATTTTTTTCAAAATTGATCGGCTGACTGGACAATTTCTTAGTGTTGGTGGATAAATAATGTTTACCTTAATCATTATGGGAGGTTTATTATTCCTAGTACCAAAGACAATGTTTCGGTTATGTGAATTGAAATACTAAAATAGAGAAAAATTACACTACTTGCAAAATGTGAATGAAAAGGCTTTATGTGTTAACTAAGTTCAATATCCTGACATGTCACTGTCGTAAAGAGCAGCACGATGAAAATGTTTGATGCTATCAATGAGCGAATTTTGTGTATTACTGTACAATGGTGGGATCATGTGGCAGCGGTGGTATCATGCCAAAATCACAAAATAATGCAAAGTTAGAGTAAAATGTGACCCTCCCCTAATTTCCATTTATAAAAATATGGCCCTCCCCCGAGGCACGATTTGTAAAAAGTTACCTACCTCCAAATTCCCCCGGCCCTCCCCTGTAATTACTGAAGGCTCCCTTACATGATATAATGTGGCCATACGGATGGGATTTGGTATGTATTTTGAACTGTTTAATTTATAAAACAATTTCACCATGGCTTCCTACTTGAAAAATCAATTTCAAACAACATATACCGAGTCTTTGTTTGATACTCAAAAGCTAAACAATGCTTCCACATTTATTAATTTTTTGCATATTATTGAGTTACAAACAAGGATTTGGCATACGTTGTTTCAAGTTGATTTTTCAAGTAGGAAGCCATGATAATATTGTTTTATAAATTAAAAATCCAAAATAAATATCCAATCCTCATCCATATGACCAGTTTAAAGTATTCAATCATTGTCAAATATGCCATTTTTTTTTTTACAGGACTTCGTTATTCAGGATGAAGAAGAAGTGTTCATTATTTATAAATATTATAACTGTCGATATCAGTACAATGCTCAACTTTTAGGCACCTTATTTGCATACAAAGGTTTGTAAAAATATGTAAATTAGACTGATAACCGTTCCTATAAAATAATTTTGTTATGAACTAGGTAATAGAATAGAAAACGTCTCATCAAAATTCAAAACACAAGAATTGACATTGCATGAAGAACATTATGAGAACTGTTTTCAGTGTTTTCAAACAATTTAAAGCTGCATCTGGAAAGTTACCTTTTGAAACATTTCACGTGAAATAACTTATTCGTAACATCATTTTTTAATAAAAATGTTTTCACCAAGTAACCAAAGATAAATTGGTTAGTTACTAATGTAAAGACATTGTATCTGTTTTTAACGATCAATAGTATTAACCCGTAAGTGTAGTAGTGACACGTTGACATCTAGAGCAGCTCTACTTGTAACTTTTACCTAACACAGGTGATGCAATACTGTTAAGGGTGTACGATATTACAAGTTATTTTACCTAACACAGGTGATGCAATACTGTTAAGGGTGTACGATATTACAAGTTATTTTACCTAACACAGGTGATGCAATACTCTTAAGGGTGTACGATATTACAAGTTATTTTACCCAAGTTATTTTACCTAACACAGGTGATGCAATACTGTTAAGGGTGTACGATATTACAAGTTATTTTACCTAACACAGGTGATGCGATACTGTTCAGGGTGTATGATATTACTAGTAAGTTATTGTACCTAACACATGTGATGCAATACTGTTCATGGTGTACGATATTACAAGTTATTTTACCTAACACAGGTGATGCAATACTGTTAAGGGTGTACGATATTACAAGTTATTTTACCTAACACATGTGATGCAATACTGTTAAGGGTGTACGATATTACAAGTTATTTTACCTAACACATGTGATGCAATACTGTTAAGGGTGTACGATATTACAAGTTATTTTACCTAACACAGGTGATGCAATACTGTTAAGGGTGTACGATATTACAAGTTATTTTACCTAACACATGTGATGCAATACTGTTAAGGGTGTACGATATTACAAGTTATTTTACCTAACACAGGTGATGCAATACTGTTAAGGGTGTACGATATTACAAGTTATTTTACCTAACAAAAACTTTTTCTAAAAATTGTTCCAGTTGCAGCTCGTGCAGCTTTAAGGGAGAGTTCACTTAAACAACGATTTGACTTGTAATGACTACTATATAGCTTTAATATGGATTTTATTATTCGATTTATTACTTTCGTGTGTATTGCCGCCCTCTAGAGTTCACACTTGGAAATCATGACGTCACACCCTCCTCACATTTGAAATGATAATACATGTTTCATGCATTCTTTTAGTTCAAAGCCTTTCTCTTTGAGTAGTATTTAGAAGTAATTTTCAACCAATTTCTAAATGAAATGACGATTCATTTGTACCCAACCACTTCATTGGCAGGGCTTGTATTGCTAAGTGGGGTCTACCTGGCTTGGGCGACGAAAAATGTTCACATATCAGCCTTGAATGACAGCAAATACATCGCCCTCTGTGTCTACACTGTGACTATTTTAAGTACTCTGGGTAAGTCTACAGTTTTATATTCGTTAAAAGTACTATTTACCAGATATAAAATCATTTATGTTGTTTGTCTGAGCACAGGGACTCGAAAAAAGCCTTTATATATGTTTACAAATATGTATTTTTTCTTTATTATTTTAATTGTTTCTTTTTTTCTTTTTGTTTTTCCCTACAAGGGGATTCATTCATTCATTCATTCATTCATTCATTCATTCATTCATTCATTCATTCACTCTCGCTCGCTCGCTCGCTCACTCACTCACTCACTCACTCACTCACTCACTCACTCACTCACTCACTCACTCACTCACTCACTCACTCATTCATTCATTCATTCATTCATTCATTCATTCATTCATTCATTCATTCATTCATTCATTCATTCATTCATTCATTCATTTGTCCGTCCGTCCGTCCATATGACCTTCCATTCGGCTGGTCTTGTCAGTCAAAAGAACGCAGTACTAATAAAACGTATTGGTTTATTGTTTGTAGGGGTATCTGTGGAATACTTCATAACTGATGTTACTGTTAATAGCTCAGCTTTAGCATCACTGGTAGTAGCATCAACGACAACAGTCTTGTGTATTGTATTCCTTCCAAAGGTATTGTATCAATATCTATAGAAATATGGTTTACTCTAACATACTATTTTCTCTGCTTGGGTAATGATGGAGTAACTTGGGTAATGATGGAGGAACTTGGGTAAGGATGGAGTAACTTGAGTAATTATGGAGTAACTTGGGAAATGGTGGAGGAACCTGGGTAAGGATGGAGTAACTTGGGTAAGAATGAAGTAACGTGGGTGAGGATGGAGTAACTTGGGTAATGATGGAGTAACGTGGGTGAGGATGGAGTAACTTGGGTAATGATCGAATAACTTGGGTTATGATTTTTAACCAATATTTTACATAATATTATAATTTTATAAATATTGGAGATGATATTCTTCTACCTTTGTTCTCATATATCTTATATGCATTGTGGACATTGATCATATAACTTATCATCTCACATACATTTACATACAAAACACACATTAAATGTGATCTTCAGATTTCTATGGTGATTTTATAGTCGCTGATGACGCTCCGATACATCACAGTAAAAAGTCTTGCACGTATATTAAAGCTCTTAGAAGCGACATGGTTTTACAGTCCTTCGCTTGAACTACATTATACGGAAATAGTAAAGTTGTGTTGGCGTTCTTCTAGATTGCCTTCAGGTCAGCCAAGAAAGATGGTAATACAAACAAAGTGAAGGTCTTCATAGGAGCAACTTCAAAGAGTGGTTCCCCCGGTGTGATGGTCTTTGGAACTAACTCAAAGTCTGAAAAAGTCAACTACAGACAGAAACTCTATGAGGTAAGGAAAATTGTATAACATAATAATTAATATGCCTAAAAATCAATTCATTCATAGTTTTGGTTGCTCATTTATCGTCCTCGATATTTTCTTTCTTTTCAGTTTTCAAATCATTTCATATAAGCTTACTCTCATTTTCCCGCCAGAAAAACATGGAGTTGGAACATCTCAAGAAAGGACTGGATAAGAAAGTAACTAACCCTACTCGAAGAAGACGTCCTTCTTTGATAGATTAATAAACTAGGTTGACAAAAAGGACGCCTTCCTTTGTCACATTTGGTATAGGGTGATGACTTGACTTTCTCCTCGGAGCTCTAGGCATGCTAGAGATAAGTTTAAAGTTAACCCGTATTATTAATATTCATCTACTTATTTTATGAACGTGTGTAGCTAAACAATGTGGTATACCTAACCTCATATGAATAATTAATTTCATCATTACCATTGACATGTGTAATAATGATAATAATAATGCTACTAATAATGCGTATAATAATTTTAATAATAATAATAATAAAATAATAAATAATATATATTTCTTAAAAGAACGCTTAATTAAAACACTTTTGCAGTGCAATTAATAACATCGGAACCGTCATTCAATAAACGAGGTCTTTAAAAAGACTTTACTTAAAAACAGTACATTTTTTGGCAGAACGGAGTTTGGTATTGGGTTAAAATTTTGGTGAGACTGGTAGAGCTATTGAAACATCTGACCTAGAAAGATAGAATGGTGTAATCCTCATTTCTCCAGTGATAAAATAATGTGAATGCAAAGATCTGGGATTGTAAATCTGACCTTTAGCAACTTTCAGATTTGCTTACAAGCGAGATTTGTTTGTTTGACGGAGCATGGAAAGTTAGGGATTGTGTAGGGAATAGGGGAGTTGTGTGGTTCCTTATAGCAATTCGAAGACTTTATTTTTGTAAGTGTTGTTACGTTATAACTTCGCCTGTCAGAAATATGATTTCATATTGATATTACCACAGGACCCGTGGTGAACCCAATTACAAATTTAAAAGTACCTGCAACGAAATGGTAAAGAAACGTAACGGTAATAATGGTACGGTATAACGGGTAATAGTAGTGTATTAGAAATAAACGTGTACAACCTGATCTACTTCCTGTTAAAATGTATCGCTGTTTCCAATGATAACTATTGCTAGGGCTCTGGCTTCTTATTGTGGGTAGCCGCGATCTCGTCAAATCTCGTGAAGTGATGTGAATTCATAGATCAAAACGTTCATTCTTTATTGCACAATAGAAGTCTCGTACTTTGTGATGTCGATACTTACATTATTTGTGACGAAACGAGTTCACGATTTATTCAAAACATTTAGTATATTCGAAATTTAGGACGATGAATATTGTATTTTAATATACTTAGTTTTGTCTCTTTGCCCTTTGTCATTCGTCGTAGAAGACATTTTGCGTGCGTTGATCAAAGTGTTCATCAGCTTGGTAGATTTACAAAGGTTATGACGCACATGCAGTTTTTAGCATCACGCTTTCGATCAGTCTTGGTCGACGATTCTCATCAGAATGACAAATTCCATAGTTACAGCTGGCCACTAGGTGGCGGTATGACCAGCCGATTGTAGATGTGTGGTCGAAAGTCTGTGAGGGACAAAATTGTAGCATCTGCTTTATCTGAACACTCCAGTTGCTACAATCATAACATCGACTGGGACCGTTTTTCCATTATTGATGTATCCCCACGTGATATCCCTAGAAAGATCAGGGAGGCTATCAACACCTGACACTACAATCCCAAGAATCGAACAACCTACACATCTACAATCAGTTGATCATACCGCCACCTAGTGGTCAGCTCGTCAACCAAGACAGACCGAAAGCTCAATGCTAAACACTTTGAACTGCTTGAGCGTTATAAACTTTGTAAATCAGTTTGAGTAAATGTGCTGCTGACTTAGAAAATAAAGTTTACGTCTGTGTGATGTGAAAACTTGGATCACTGTCATTTCTGATTTGTTCGCGTATTATATTGACACTGTTTGTACGTTGTTGGAACGTGTTGTCATTGTCGTATCCATGTGGCATTAAACGCGTTTCAAAGGTTTGTGGAAAAAGTGTTCTGCAGGTTACAATGGGAGATTTGTCTGTTATTGTCCATATTATATAAATAAAAAATAAATAAATAAATAAATAAATAAATAAATAAATAAATAAATAAATTGATGTACGTCAAAAGCCCAGAGCTTGTTCTTTTAGGAAGAACCTTAAACTCTTTTCAGCAGAGCTTTCAACATGTATACGTAATTGTACAGCGCCTCTGAACTTTACCTTAGTGTATTAGATACTAATAGTGGCGCTTTATAAATGACTTGATTGATTGATTGATTGATTGATTGATTAATTGATTGATTCATTGATTGATGTATGCGATATTGTTCAACGGTCACATGGGTGTCACGTGAGACCCTTCCGGTTTCCCCGGAGTAGGTACTATATTACAACCAATGCGTCATTTTCATAGAGGTGTATTTGTATATGCTGATGCGACAACATATTGATTTATAAGAACGTTAGGTTTCATATGTAGGTGTTAAAACATGTCGAATGAAAATATAAAAGGTGGTTGGCGACGGAAGAAGATGACTGTCTTTATCAGTCTCATTCTCTTGTCCATATTGTGTATGTACGCGATAATAAAGAGTCCAGCTTTCTCTAAAGTAAGTAAATATTTTTGTAACAGCTACTTAATGTTCCCTGATACAGACTCGTTGCATGAACAACACATTGCATAGTACTGTATATATATTTCTCATTTGAAATGGCCATTCTGTACTCTACACAACCATATGGGGAAATGGCCATTCTGTACTCTACACAACCATATGGGGAAATGACCATTCTGTACTCTACACAGCCATATGGGGAAATGGCCATTCTGTACTCTACACAGCCATATGGGGAAATGGCCATTCTGTACTCTACACAGCCATATGGGGAAATGGCCATTCTGTACTCTACACAGCCATATGGGGAAATGGCCATTCTGTACTCTACACAGCCATATGGGGAAATGGCCATTCTGTACTCTACACAGCCATATGGGGAAATGGCCATTCTGTACTCTACACAGCCATATGGGGAAATGACCATTCTGTACTCTACACAGCCATATGGGGAAATGGCCATTCTGTACTCTACACAGCCATATGGGGAAATGGCCATTCTGTACTCTACACAGCCATATGGGGAAATGACCATTCTGTACTCTACACAGCCATATGGGGAAATGGCCATTCTGTACTCTACACAGCCATATGGGGAAATGGCCATTCTGTACTCTACACAGCCATATGGGGAAATGGCCATTCTGTACTCTACACAACCATATGGGGAAATGGCCATTCTGTACTCTACACAGCCATATGGGGAAATGACCATTCTGTACTCTACACAGCCATATGGGGAAATGGCCATTCTGTACTCTACACAGCCATATGGGGAAATGGCCATTCTGTACTCTACACAGCCATATGGGGAAATGGCCATTCTGTACTCTACACAGCCATATGGGGAAATGGCCATTCTGTACTCTACACAGCCATATGGGGAAATGGCCATTCTGTACTCTACACAGCCATATGGGGAAATGACCATTCTGTACTCTACACAGCCATATGGGGAAATGGCCATTCTGTACTCTACACAGCCATATGGGGAAATGGCCATGCTGTACTCTACACAGCCATATGGGGAAATGGCCATTCTGTACTCTACACAGCCATATGGGGAAATGGCCATTCTGTACTCTACACAGCCATATGGGGAAATGGCCATTCTGTACTCTACACAGCCATATGGGGAAATGGCCATTCTGTACTCTACACAGCCATATGGGGAAATGGCCATTCTGTACTCTACACAGCCATATGGGGAAATGGCCATTCTGTACTCTACACAACCATATGGGGAAATGGCCATTCTGTACTCTACACAGCCATATGGGGAAATGGCCATTCTGTACTCTACACAACCATATGGGGAAGTTTGGTACCTTTTCAATTAAACGATAAATTACTTTGATCTACCGTCAGGGTTATTGTATTTCCCCATATTAGATATATATGCACCAATACAATTTAACTTTTTTTGTAAACAAATTCTTGGGGTTAAGAGGTCTACCTGTAAAAAAATACGATGGTGTATCAGGAACTTGGTCGCTATCCCCAGAAATATACTTATGTATAATCCCACGAAATCAATGTTAGTTTTAGTTCATAATACTCTGAGTATGATTCCACGGACTAATACAAATTCGAGCCGGGAATCACACAGGAGCATTATGACGTAAAACTAACATGGATTTCGTGGATTTAAATATTTATCACATAATTCATAAGTTTTTCCACATGTTTTTCTACAATTTTGAATCAAATTTTATGAATACGTCAAAAAATGGCGTCCGACGGCTATGCAAATTATGCAATTGCGTGACCTATCATGATTGCGAGGTCAAGCATACCTACACGGTACTTCTCATACTGTGCTGTGGTTTCTTAACCAAAATTATAGGTTATAACCTTGCGATGTACATGTAATATCAAATTTAGTTTAAAACGTAAGTAAAATTTGTCTGAATGCGACTTTTGTTCCGTCATTTTAATCATATTTGCTCGGGATGTGTCAGTTTGGAGTTCTTAGCTCGACGGATAATCGGAAGTAAGCTTGCTGGTTGTCATATAGACATAATCTAAATGATGTTTTGATAGACAGATGCTGTTATCGTAAGAATTATGTGCTTTCAAAACGTAAATGAACACATTCCGTTACAAATATCCTTAGTTGGCATGAGTGTGATACGTAGAGGTACTTCTATTTTCATTTAATAAAAAAAAAATGGTACTCTATCTAAGCATCATGTAGATTATCGATGTAACTAAGCAACATATTTTAGCACAAATTGAAGCGTCACCAAAATGTTTATTGTCCAAACATCTGAATATATGGCTGGCCGTTCAGGCCAAAATTATTATTTTATTTTAGCAGTAGTATTTTATATTTTCATACTTACAATCTAATTGTAACCGTTTAGGTACTTTTATTCCATATTCCAAAAAATATATTTGACTTTCAGTTATATATAATCCTTAAAAAAATTCTGGTTTGACGAAAAATAAAACAATATTCTCAAATAAATGAAAACTTGTTTTAATTAAATAATGTTAACATGGAATAAAAATGTGGATTCCATCGAAAAACAACACCTAAACGGCTACAGTTAGTTTAATTTTTAGCATTTCATTCTCCAGTACATTATTGTTTAGTTTTTTCATCCACCACTGTATTGCTGTGATGCATAGCTTTTTTCTTTAATCATATTATACTGATGAGCATAAATTGCTCAAAGTTACTAAAGAATTGAATTATGTTTTTTCTTGTTATTGTAGATTCAGAATCCATCAAACGAAGTGGCCAGCAGGTCTAAAACTTGGTCTTACCTGTTGAGATCCAATATCACTATGACAATACATGATGAAATGGGAGATTCTAACAGACAAGGGCAGCAATTCGGTTTTCTGAAACCACAAAAAAACTTTGTAGTGCCAAATATTGCACATATTATCTGGTTTACATGTAAGAATCTCGTAAGTATTTTGAGTATACACAGAATTATGAGACCAGAGAAAATACTGTTTCATACTGACTGTGAACCGGTTGACCGTTGGTGGCAGCAGGCGAAAGACGAGATTTCCACTTTAGAAGTTGATGATATGATATGATATGATATATATTTTATTATCCGATCAAAAATAAGTACAATACAACGTAAATACAGGAAAAGCAAACTAGATCGGATAACAGGAGTCAGAAAATAGCTATGCTAATCGTGTCTGACCCCTGGCCAAAGTAAATAATGGTACAAGTTTAGAGTGCAAATAAATATACAAAAAGTAGCTCTACCCTTAACCCCCTCCCCTCACCACCCCCCTATATATACGAGTGCCATAATGAAAAGAAGTCTTATATTACATTAGAACTGTACAATGTTATATTACATACTCTTTTAGTAAATCTTTACATAATGATGATTTGAATCGCTGCCTTCGTGGTTCATTTCTTGTGCTGTGCTGTGTTGTATTGAATTCCATGTAACTGCACCTGTGTATGTCATTGACTGTTTACCATAGAATGTTTTCACAGTAGGTACACATAACTTCATAAGTTATTTTGTTCTTTTTGTCGTGTATTGTACTCATAGTTTAACACATTGCAGTATTCATCAACAGAGTGTGGTAAGTTATTGTACAGCAAATCATAAACAAAGGTACTGACCAAAAACCTGTGCAGTTTATGTACATCAAGAATTTCTAGAGTGTTGAAAAGTGGTGAAGAATGTGTCATGGACTGGCTATGTGTGATTGCTCGCACAGCCATTTTTTGAGCTAGTAAAATACAATTCAAATAGGAGGAAAAAGTGCTTCCCCAGACTTCTGTACCGTACGTTATATGTGGTTGGACGAAAGTTTTATATAGTAAAATAAGTATATTTTTGGGTACAAAGTCCCTAAGTTTATAAATGATTCCTATTTTTTTCCGAATAGTCTTATTGACAGCGGGTACGTTTCACACGGTGCCGTTAAGAGACCTGTGGTTTTTCGACGTTGGTATGATTCACACGGTGCCGTTAAGAGACCTGTGGTTTTTCGACGTTGTGTTTTACACGGTGCCGTAAAGAGGCCTGTGGTTTACGACGTTAGTATGTTTCACACGGTGCCGTAAAGAGGCCTGTGGATTACGACGTTGTGTTTTACACGGTGCCGTAAAGAGGCCTGTGGTTTACGACGTTAGTATGTTTCACACGGTGCCGTAAAGAGGCCTGTGGTTTACGACGTTAGTATGTTTCACACGGTGCCGTAAAGAGGCCTGTGGATTACGACGTTGTGTTTTACACGGTGCCGTAAAGAGGCCTGTGGTTTACGACGTTAGTATGTTTCACACGGTGCCGTAAAGAGGCCTGTGGTTTACGACGTTCGTATGTTTTACACGGTGCCGTAAAGAGGCCTGTGGATTACGACGTTCGTATGTTTTACACGGTGCCGTAAAGAGGCATGTGGATTACGACGTTGTGTTTTACACGGTGCCGTAAAGAGGCCTGTGGTTTACGACGTTATTTTTATGTACAATGTCATGTACATTATTGTATCAAATTACAGTTTCTGCAGATTATGTCAATACGACAGAAACACGTGGAAATGTTTATATAGGAAAAACTAGACATATGTGCAGAATCATGACGTAGCATTTGGACGAGGTAGCAATTAAAACAAGATTTCCTGTACCTGCGAACAGTTTTACTGCAGTGGTCTATTATATAAAGTCTGTTCTAAGTACGATACTATGAATAACAAACTGTTAATGGTAAGCCGTCAGTACAGGATTACTGAAAGAGACGAGATTTGGATCTTCATATAAATTAGACGAATGGTCATTGGATACCAGTAAAAACAACTTGCAACGTTTGCCTTGCGTTCTGAAACATATATCATTATGTTTGTACCGATATTCGTAGACAAGAAAGGAGCATCTGTCGAAGTCGTCTGAAATATAAATGACTAGCTATTAGCTTGCACCGATGTATTGTCAGATAAGACCAGTGTACATGGTAAGTAGCAAGTACATACCTTAGTAACTCAGTTTTCTTTGCAATATGTTATGTTTATTTATTAGAGTGTCATGTGTGGACTTACCCATAGCCACACCCAGCCCCTAGGGCTTACAAGACACTAAGGTAATACAAATCTTTAACTTATGAATAAGTAAACGTACATAATTAAACATTGTACATAAATTCCTTTCTCTTACAAAAAGCATCGCTAACAAAATTTGCTAGGTCTAGATATTAGAGCAACCAGTAGAGACAATTTTTTGTATAAAAAACAAAAGACAAATTAATTCTCGTTAATTTGTATTCTTGATTCGTCAATTAAATTTTACGGTCCAATCCATCGCAGTAAAACACAAGCTCCTTCACGGCACGTCCACAATGTGTCCGCCTTTATAATACGTCAGCAGGAATATGTGCTCTGACTTTTTGAAAATGGTCTAATCTTATTAACTTTTAGTCATTTATGACTGTAGTGCTAGCTCTATTTTGTCTTAAATACAATTTCCAACTTTTGAAGGTCTCAGACATTTAGATTTCCCTTTTTTAGACAGAGTGAAGAACAGTTCTAATGTGTTACTTTCAGCGGTAATCTCCTCGGACTCTTTTTAAGTTAAGATGATTTTAATGTAATAGGAATGTATTTTAATGTAATATAGGAATGTAATGTATTTTTTGTCCTTTCTTTGTACATAGTTTTTAATGTTTGCATCTGACCATAGACCCTACACGTCTGACAGGTGTTTTTGTATATTATGGGATTGTTGGGATTACTGGAATTAAGTTATTGTGTCAAAGTGACGTCAACTTTGTACACTGGCTTGATATCCACGTGTAAACAGTACAACAACACGCAGTTTGTCTGCAAAATGCAAATTTGTGAGATGCTACATAAGGTTCGATCACTTGGATAGTTTCAATATTTTAGCAAACACATCAACATCGTAGACTTAAGTTATAGACACATACCGGAAGATCCACAAAACTCGTTACTACTCGACTTGTGAAAAGTACAGTCTTTTTAAAATGCGATTCGCACGAAATCGAGTTCAATTGGAATACTATCTACGTTTCATCTACTAAGGTACATGGAAATACACTTCAAGATCCTCTTAAGATAAAGGCTTTATTTTTGCCGTTCAGACAATAAAATGACTAAACATATTGACAATATCAATAATACACAGTGTCTCTCACGACCAGATTCTGAGGTTAGTTTATTTATAACTGATATACATGTGTTAAATTATTAAGGAGGGTGTAGAAAATCAACATATGCCAATTATAACTGATACACATGTGTTAAATTATTAAGGAGGGTGTACAAAATCAACATATTTCAATTATAACTGATAAACATGTGTTAAATTATTAAGGAGGGTGTACAAAATCAACATATTTCAATTATAACTGATACACATGTGTTAAATTATTAAGGAGGGCGTACAAAATCAACATATTTCAATTATAACTGATACACATGTGTTAAATTATTAAGGAGGGTGTACAAAATCAACATATGCCAATTATAACTGATACACATGTGTTACATTGTTAAGGAGGGTGTACAAAATCAACATATGCCAATTATAACTGATACACATGTGTTAAATTATTAAGGAGGGTGTACAAAATCAACATATGCCAATTATAACTGATATACATGTGTTAAATTATTAAGGAGGGTGTACAAAATCAACATATGCCAATTATAACTGATATACATGTGTTAAATTATTAAGGAGGGTGTACAAAATCAACATATGCCAATTATAACTGATACACATGTGTTAAATTATTAAGGAGGGTGTACAAAATCAACATATGCCAATTATAACTGATACACATGTGTTACATTGTTAAGGAGGGTGTACAAAATCAACGACATGTGCAGAAGATGATTAAGGAATAAGAATAAGTGTCACTATTAAAAACTGAAAGGATGAAAAAGATGCAAAACACATCAAATATCCCGTATTATCACGTGAGATCTTGAAACACGTCAAATATCAGGTATTATCACGTGAAAACTTGAAACACGTCAAATATCTCGTATTATTATGTGAGAAAAACGCATCATGAGGTATTCCTTATATAATTGAAAGTGAGAAAATAATCAAATATGATCCAGCATTATCAAGTGAGACAAACGCATAAAATATCCCGTATTATCATGTGAGACAAACGCATAAAATATCCCGTATTATCATGTGAGACAAACGCATAAAATATCCCGTATTATCATGTGAGACAAACGCATCAAATATCCCGTATTATCAAGTGAGACAAACACATCAAATATTCAATATTATCAAGTGAGACAAACGCATCAAATATCCCGTAATATCATGTGAGACAAACGCATCAAATATTCCATATTATCATGTGAGACAAACGCATCAAATATTCCATATTATCATGTGAGACAAACGCATCAAATATTCCATATTATCATGTTAGACAAACGCATCAAATATCCCATATTATCAAGTGAGACAAACACATCAAATATCCCGTATTATCATGTGAGGCAAACGCATCAAATATCCCATATTATCAAGTGAGACAAACGCATCAAATATCCTGTATTATCATGTGAGGCAAACACATCAAATATTCAATATTATCATGTGAGACAAACGCATCAAATATCATGTGAGACAAACGCATCAAATATCCCGTATTATCATGTGAGACAAACGCATCAAATATCCCGTATTATCAAGTGAGACAAACACATCAAATATCCCGTATTATCATGTGAGACAAACACATCAAATATCCCATATTATCATGTGAGGCAAACACATCAAATATCCTGTATTATCATGTGAGACAAACGCATAAAATATTCCATATTATCATGTGAGACTAACGCATCAAATATCCCGTATTATCATGTGAGACAAACGCATCAAATATCCCGTATTATCATGTGAGACAAACGCATCAAATATCCCGTATTATCATGTGAGACAAACGCATAAAATATCCCGTATTATCATGTGAGACAAACGCATCAAATATCCCATATTATCATGTGAGACAAACGCATCAAATATCCCGTATTATCATGTGAGGCAAACACATCAAATATCCTGTATTATCATGTGAGACAAACGCATAAAATATTCCATATTATCATGTGAGACAAACGCATCAAATATCCCGTATTATCATGTGAGACAAACGCATCAAATATCCCGTATTATCATGTGAGGCAAACACATCAAATATCCTGTATTATCATGTGAGACAAACGCATAAAATATTCCATATTATCATGTGAGACAAACGCATCAAATATCCCGTAATATCATGTGAGACAAACGCATAAAATATCCCGTATTATCATGTGAGACAAACGCATCAAATATCCCGTAATATCATGTGAGACAAACGCATAAAATATCCTGTATTATCATGTGAGACAAACGCATCAAATATCCTGTATTATCATGTGAGGCAAACACATCAAATATCCTGTATTATCATGTGAGACAAACGCATCAAATATTCAATATTATCAAGTGAGACAAACGCATCAAATATCTCGTATTATCATGTGAGACAAACGCATCAAATATCCCGTAATATCATGTGAGACAAACGCATAAAATATCCTGTATTATCAAGTGGGACAAACGCATCAAATATCCCGTATTATCATGTGAGACAAACGCATAAAATATCCCGCATTATCATGTGAGACAAACGCATCAAATATCCCGTATTATTACCTAAACAAGACAATTTTGAGATTTGGGTGTATATACCTTATGATTGAACGACTGATCATCGTAAGTGATATCAGTAAGATTAATGAGTAAGTTTGATGATTTGTGAAAGAACCTGAACATTAATGTTGGCCCAACTCTATGACCTCCCATCGTTCAGGAATTCCCATAAGCTGATTAATACATATTACATCCCTACAGAACACATACAAAAGTCAGAGACATACCACGTGTATCATTTAGTTCATCTCCATCTGCTGTGACTGTATCATCGGCTGAGCTCCTGCTACTAGGAAATGAAGTCGAAATAGGAATTAAGCGATTATTGGTTTCCAATATCATTTGTCCGGATTTTATGGTAAGCAACGTTTTTTTTAAGTTTGCAACTGTGCGTGTATTTGCATCAGTATAGTGTACACATCTTGTTCGTAAACAACAGCCTCTTTTACGGCATCGTCCATGACGCACTGTCAAGAGAATCGCAGTGTCGTCGAAGAAATATGCACTATGGGTTGCAAGAATTAGAATACACTGATAAACCCCTCTCCCCCAAATATGAAAGTGATAAACTACGCCAACCATGTGTCTCTGTGTATCACAGACATCGTTATCACAGTAATTCCCAAGCGATGAAAAAACCCTGAATTGCATGATTTACTTCTGTTTAGAACGAGATATCGAATTTTGCGGGAGTGTATGTACTACTGTATGTAGAATACTAGGAAATGTACAACGAAGATCTTGATTACATATATTCTATGGTTTGAATTTAGTGTATGGTTGATTACTAAAATAATGATCGCTTTCAAGATACTCGAAAAATTAAAGTTCACCCATTATAAAAGGTATTAAACACAATATGGTATACAAATTTCGACCATCCACACACATGCTAGGATATAAATATAGGCGTATAAGTATGAAATAATATATATATATATTCTGCCTAACATTGACACGAAGATGTTGACATAAGTACAATCATAAATGTGATGAAATTCAAAACTTTTTATTATGTTTATTATCCTCTTGCTTACACTAAATTTTTTCTGTACAGTACAGCCAATGTATCTTTGTGACTGGTTTGTACAAGAATATAGAATGCTATACAACATATGGAATATCGATAAAACTTTAAATGTGATAAAAAGATGGCCATTCATTTATGTCCGTCTACACCGATAAGTGTTCATTCTCATAACTTCTCATACTGTATTACAACACATATTTATATAACCTTATTCTTCACAATTTTAAATTTTCATCGTAATTTTTATGATTTATTTATAATCTGTATCGCGACCTCTTTTCATATTTTACTCTATGAATCGTTACCCATGACCTCTATGCATATTTTAGATTATCGACAAAGGTCGATGTGTATTCCCTATAAATAAATTAACTTCTGCCATCACCAAGGTGTTCTTGATTTCAAATGCATTCATCACTACATTATCAGTATGTAACACTCTTCAACGTATTATCTTGATAACTCTTATGTTATCTTTCTACATTGCTTGAATACTGTCATTGTATACAATTCAGACAAGATAAGACAAGACGAGACAAGACAATACAAGACAGCACAGCACCGCATAGCACACCGCACCTCATCGTACGGGCACAGAAAAGCACCAACGCACTTCACCACAACACAACACAACACAACACTACCTTTGCTATGCGTAAGTTTTTCTGTGCATACAAGTTTTCCTAACATACAAATGGCGAAAAGACACTAGTGCGTTTTCTTGAACGAAGTGAGCCAGAGCCAAGGAAAGACTTCATGCAAAGACAAAATGAGGTATAAACAACAATAAAACCTATACAAACAACAGTAGGTGCCTTTAAATTAGGTTCACGCAGTGTTTTATCAGCTTGCTTAGATGTGGAAGTTGTAATGTAACAGTAACAGTTATAGTCAAGTTATAATGTGCTGTTTGTGCGTTGATGAGTTACCGACATTAATTATGTTGTAATGTAACAGTAACAGTTATACTCAATTTATAATGTGCTGTGTGTGAGTTGATGAGTTACCGACATTAATTATGTTGTAATGTAACAGTAACAGTTATAGTCAAGTTATAATGTGCTGTTTGTGCGTTGATGAGTTACCGACATTAATTATGTTGTAATGTAACAGTAACAGTTATACTCAATTTATAATGTGCTGTTTGTGAGTTGATGAGTTACCGACATTAATTATGTTGTAATGTAACAGTAACAGTTATAGTCAAGTTATAATGTGCTGTTTTTGCGTTGATGAGTTACCGACATTAATTATGTTGTAATGTAACAGTAACAGTTATACTCAAGTTATAATGTGCTGTTTGTGAGTTGATGAGTTACCGACATTAATTATGTTGTAATGTAACAGTAACAGTTATAGTCAAGTTATAATGTGCTGTTTGTGAGTTGATGAGTTACCGACATTAATTATGTTGTAATGTAACAGTAACAGTTATACTCAAATTATAATGTGCTGTTTGTGAGTTGATGAGTTACCGACAGTAATTATGTTGTGTGTGTTTGCATGAAACTTGTCTCATTCCTACTTACGACATGTAAGCAAACGCGCCGGGTTTTTTTTTCGTGGGTTGTATATGATTGTATATACTAATATTCTTATTAGGTAGCAACTATCATTATCACTACAGAGTTAAATGTGACTTTACAAACTTATTAAAATAACTAGCATTACTCCTGATTGGTCACATGATAACTTTTACCCATAATACCCCGCTATGTTTCAAACCTGTATTACAGAAAAGTCTATAGAAATTGAAAATGTAGTTTCATTCTTGAAGAACTAATGGCGTTGAAGATTTAACTTAGAAAGTATGGCAAACAGCTGGTGCAGGAAATATTTGGTAACATTTCGCGACATTCAAAGTGGCGCCAAGATGTAGATTTTATAGTGGAAGAAGATTCCCTTGGGACTCGCTTTCTGAACGAGCTTGCTGTGTTATGAGTGGAGACGATGTTGAAAGTCACCATCTTCTTTAATAATAAACCTTTGGCGTAAATACAACAACAGAGATATTGTAAAGGAATGTTACAACATTATGATATTACGACAACATAAAGAAGACAGTTGAATTAATAAAATTATATAGTATACTGAACAGCTGGATGACATATATTAACATCTCAGTGAAGTGGAATCAGATTAGAAACTTTGTGTTTTATATAACGTTTTGTCTGTCTGTCTGTCTGTCTGTCTGTCTGTCTGTCTGTCTGTCTGTCTGTCTGTCTGTCTGTCTGTCTGTCTGTCTGTCTGTCATGCATGCATGCATGCATGCATGTACGTACGTACGTACGTACGTACGTACGTACGTATGTACGTATGTATGTATGTATGTATGTATGTATGTATGTATGTATGTATGTATGTATACATGTATGTATGTATGTATGTATGTGTGTGTGTGTATGTATGTATGTATGTATGTATGTGTATGTATGTATGTATATATGTGTGTGTGTGTGTATGTATGTATGTATGTATGTATGTATGTATGTATGTATGTATGTATGTATGTGTATGTATGTATGTATGTATGTATGTATGTATGTGTATGTATGTATGTATGTATGTGTGTGTGTGTATGTATGTATGTATGTATGTATGTATGTATGTATGTATGTATGTATGTATGTATGTATGTATGTATGTATGTATGTATGTATGTATGTATGTATGTATGCATGTATTGCATCAATCTGATTAAAGTCCAATGTAGTGTACATGGTGTTGTCAGATGTACGTAATAAGCACTCACAAAAGAACAAACGACAGTAAACGTAACAGCCAAAGAGAAATCACGAAGCATACAATACATAGGATTTTAATCAGATTGGTATTGTAGGTAAGTCCACGTGCACGTATCAATACATTTTTTTCTGAATTACCAAGTCATGTTCCCCAAACCTACTTTTAACTAATAAATCTTTTGCAGTATCTCTCAGGTTTAATACCATCAAACAGTTTTTTTCTTGGATGAATGTAATATCTCTTTTAAGGGTTAAGTATAATTCACTAATGGTGTAACGTAACTTTAAGTTGGAACTATTATTAGGTATACGTAACATAGAAGCATTCTACACCGGCATCCTTTACGCTTCGTCTTCCTCAAAACACAGACAAGGTCTTACTCAAAAGCATCTGAAAGCTTTCGCTATTGTAAAAGACATTGCCATATTAAGGACATTGAAGTCGGTGAAATTCAATCACAATATAGATTTTAATATCATAAGAAGCTCTTTATAGTACTTGTGCTGTATAGACACACCAAAAAACCCAGACTTTCAGTACATACACAATTATTTGATATTAGTAAAGCCAATAATTCCTTCACTTATTTGACCGATACACGATTGTCACGAAGCACAAAACGCCTCTAAGTCGTCTTCATATAATTTTTCTTAGTGGAAAAGTGTGAACGTCCACTTGTTCAAGATTATATACAGTGAATATACAGGCATACACACAAACAGAGAGACAGACAGAACAATCAGACTAGACAGACAGACAGCCAGAGAGACAGACAGACATAAGCCAGCCAGACAGACATAAGACAACAAGACGGACAGATAGACAGACAGACAGACAGACAGACAGACATGTAACAGACAGACAAAACAGAATGACAGACAGCACGCACACACATTGATATATATATATATATATATATATATATATATATATATATATATATATATATATATATATATATATATATATATATATATATATATATATATATATATTACACACAGATCACATATATGTCGAGTGTATATGTACTCTGTTCATTGATATACATAGGTCACGTGTCACATTTTATTAATTATTGTTTGTTCACTTTTTCATTTGATGTAATATAAGTTTTAATCCAAGCTACACTCGTATAAGATTAAGGACACGGACACAAAATAAACCATCATTTAATGCGTCTAAAAGTGAGACACACAGTAAAAACAAATTTTTATGAAATTCAAAATATTGTGTATTTATGATACCATAAATCATTGACGACAACAAAAATAATTCACGAAGGATTGATGCTTGAATTATCGTGGCTGTCTAGAGACACGTACAAATAAACAACACTGCGCTTAAAGTTTTCCTGACAGCTTTATCTCTTGGGATACATTAAACCGATACAGGCATAGTAGAAAATTGATATCAATGTGATACTTTTCAGAATTGGAACTATTACCAATCCATAGCTCCATACTTTTTTTATTGCGATAATAAATAACAAGGCAATAAAGTATTCCCCCACGACTTATAAACTCATCATATGCGTTATTATTGCTCCCATTCATTTTCAAACTAATTTGCATTAAGTGACGTCATGTCTAATATGGATTTCCAGCGAGGATGAGACAGAAACTACTAACCGGCGAAAACACTGGTGCGTTTGCTTGAATGAAGTGACGGAGCCAAGGGAAGACTTCGCACAAAGACAAATGAGGTAAAAGCAACAATACAACTGATACAAAAAAACAACAACAGAGTGTGCCTCTGATGTAGGTTGATGTTGTGCTTTTATCAGTTTGATTTCTATCTGTGGAAGTTATAATGTAGCAGTAACAGCAACAATAACAGTAACAATAACGTTAACATTAACACTATCATTAACAGTAACATTAACAGTAACATTAACAGTAACAATAACAGTAACAATAACAGTAACAATAACATTATCATTAACATTATCATTAACAGTAACATTAACAGTAAAATTATTAGTAACATTAACTGTAACAGTAGCAGTAACATTAACATTAACAATATCATTAAAAGTAACAATAACATTAACAGAAACAATAACATTAACAGTAACATTAACATTAACATAACAGTAACATTAACATTAACATTAACATTAACAGTAACAATAACATTAACATTAACAGTAACAGTAACAGTAACAGTAACAGTAACAGATGGATTTGATCCTTATAATGTGTAGTGTTATAACAGTAAAACCAAGTCATGGGATCCTGACTCATATTTATGCTTGTGATAAGTTACTGAGTACACTAAACACATTGTACTTCTTTTCATGCAACTTGTCTTATTCTTGCTTACCCCACGCACACAAACGCACCGGTGTTTTTTGTGGGTTGTAGTTCAAGGTATTACAAAATTACCATTATTTTGTCTGACTGAAATGTCGAGTAGATAAGATCACGATTTCTAATGTAAATGCTAGTGCTAGACAGAGCTTGCATTAACCCTTAGTATAGATACAAAAAACTAATGACAAATAAAGACCACTTTTCACCTTATCTTCCTATCAATCATTAATTACATTGTAATCGTCAACAGAGTGGAATCGATATACGTCACTTATATTTTGACATTTCGTAATTTTATGTGGCAGTCAATCTGAAAGCATATCGTTGTATTTAACTAGTATCGTCCATGTAACAATGTGAGCATTAATGCTTACATCTCATACATAGCTACTGTACGTTACATTATATTTACAAATTACAACTACAACATAGCGAATATTGAAACATTGAATTCCCATACGTTGCCCTTCAAGACGGCTGCGGTTCTGTCGTTAATGTGACGTGACGTCGTGATGTATCCCAAACCATCAATATCCCATAATTTTGAGCACTTCAAACGTCATCACCTCATCCACAACTTTCCGTGCTGTAAGTATCCCAATCTTTTTTTTTCTTACAGTAACTTCCTGAAATAATAGCCATCAGATTGGACACATTTCTTACTGATAGTGAATTATTGCATGACGATAGTTATAAACGAGTCAAAGGCATAATTAATTGTTGTTCAGAAAAGTTGAACTGTGATTACATACTATTTATAATTAAGACCAACCAAATCTTCTATTAGATAGCACACTTTTGATGATTGTCAATGATATTGCTTCGCTAACTAACTAACTATTTGAATAACAAACTAAATAATAAATAATTAAATAAGCAGGTAACTAAAAATATACATAACATTTTTTAAAATTTATTTCAGTATTAAAGCGCTTCTTCTATTCTAGTAAAAATAACAAATATTCAAAAGTGTTGTGCAAGATGCCAATAACATAAAACAAGTAAATGTTGTTAAAATGCATACACTGATTACTGACTTTCTAATGTCCCACGATAACAGAGCGAAAGGTAGTCAAAACTTTTGGAAACCCTTTGAGTTGAGTTTTCTTGAGACCATTCAGTTTTTTGTGTTCTTAACAAATAAAAGTGATATATCCAGCAAAATGTTTTAATCTAAGAAATTTTTATTACACACAGAGAATAACAACAGTTAGAGATATTAATAATATTTATAAGTATACGTCTTAAAGTATTCTCTCTTAGATTTGTTCACATCAGTTATATAATTTAAGAATAGAATTCCAGTCTTGGACCACAGGTGGCAAAAGCCCTATCGTTCACTTTATCAGAAGATCGTGGAAACCAGTAGATTGTGACTTTTGATTGTCCTGAGATTGTAATCTGAGTTGTGAACTCCCTCGATTATATTTGTAATGTAGACCGCACAAGGAGACTTGCCAATCAATGATTTTGAAAAATGGGAACAGTGATCTTTTAAATTTGACCGTTAACTTAAATTAACAAGAAATAAATAATTCTTTGTAGGCAAATTAGTGCAAAAAATATCAATGTCTCTGTCTCTATCTGATTCTCTATCTCTCTCGCTCTGTCTCGGTCTGTCTATGTCTGTCTGTCTGTCTGTCTGTCTGTCTGTCTGTCTGTCTGTCTGTCTAATCTATCTATCTGTCTGTCTGTCTGTCTGTCTGTCTGTCTGTCTGTCTGTCTGTCTGTCTGTCTGTCTGTCTGTCTGTCTGTCTGTCTGTCTGTCTGTCTGTCTGTCTGTCCGTCCGTCCGTCCGTCCGTCCGTCCGTCCGTCCGTCCGTATGTATGTATGTATGTATGTATGTATGTATGTATGTATGTATGTATGTATGTATGTATGTATGTATGTATGTATGTATGTATGTATGTATGTATGTATGTATGTCTGTCTGTCTGCCCCCTCTCTCTCCATGAGATATACCAAATCTGCAATGATAAAATGCTTTGTGAAGCCATGATTGATTTAGAGATAACATTTGGATTCAGAGCTGTTTGCTAACATTAGACGATTCCTTTTAAAGGATTGCAATTCTTATGATACATGTCAACATTTAATAGAACTTTCGTGTGACAGTCTATGTTATCAGATTTGTTGAGGTACAACATTGATAATGTGACGTAATTACTCGTACAGAAAAAAAACACTGTATATTACTAGTATTTCTTTATTGGTCCTGAAGGATATGTAGTATACAACTCACAAAAGGCCAGGCGACACAACTACACAAATACAAATACAAATACAAATACAAATACAAATACAAATACAAATACAAATACAAATACAAATACAAATACAAATACAAATACATGTAGTACACAAATACAACTTAGCAATGATTTAACAATCTGACGGCTGACGGGACAAAACTCTTGCTGTATCAGCGGTATCTTCGGCCAGATGGGAGAATATCAAAATATGCATAAAGTGGATATTTGTCGTCAACAGCAATCACTCGTGCCTTGCGCAGTATTGCACGATCAGTAAGATCGGAGAGAGCAGGAGTAGGCAGGCCCACAATTTTAGCAGCAATGTATAGGGTAAATTACAAATGGCGTCATTGCACGTCTGTTATGCTATCCAATGACTGTGAACTAAAAAGATCTAACAGGGAATCGACACCCCAATTTAGATCTCGTGTACAAATTTATGATAAATATAAATAACAGTACCAATTCCGTCAGTAAGCTCAACATTATCACCAATATGTGAACTTGAAGGATTTAAAAAAAAATACAATGTAAAGAAATGCCATTTTCCTCTAGTTCACTTTAGTTCTGTTGAAACAGCTGGGATGATATTTTCACAGTATGCACACACTTTGATAACATACGTGGTTGACAGATGCAGCGACGTTACTTTGATATCAAGCCTAATTGGTTATCACTGCCATATGTGCAAGCTAGCTCCATTCATACCAATTAGTATCGTCCCAGAACCTTAAAACACAATCTTTATGAAGTCAGCGTCTTTTCAATGTTGCACATTCGATTTTAATTACTGTGTAGGAATCTTCGACGTTTTTTTCTGCACTATGTAGGATTTATACTATGTGATGTAAAATAATTATGACACTTGTAGTATGACCTTTGACCTGCCATATTTGCTACCATTACTTCCTTTGCAATCGGTGGATACAGCATTTTATATGAAAAACCCCCTTTGAAAAGAAACACAAACTTTAGTAACTTGAAGAAGATCAAATTAGAGGTTATGATAACGTGATATAGTGGTTATGATAACGTGATATAGGGGTTATGAATACGTGATATAGGGGTACTACCAAAAATATATACATATATATATATATATATATATATATATATATATATATATATATATATATATATATATATATATATATATATATATATATATAATCAATTAACCAAACCCTTTATTTCATTAACTGCACTGTATATTAACAATACATATATATACACACGTATATACATATATATCTTAGTAAAGCTGATAACGTAAAGCTTACACTGTACTACTGTCACTTGGTCTGCTCACTATCTTGTTGTATAACATCGTTTAATACATGTCGTAAATGAATGTACCTCCTAGCCCTCGTCGATAAACAGCGCAGTGAACAAACTAACTTCTACTGCACCAATCATGAAAAGCGATACTATTAGACCATGATCTCGTTCTTGACGATAACAAGAAATCATTACAGTACCTAATCGAGTATGCTTTGTGCGAATCAAACGTTTATTTTCTTCTACCTAACTATCTACTGTAGCATGTGAGTGTGGAATTGTGGATTGAATACGTTTTCCCCTGTTTATGTAAATGTTTCAATCAAATGTTACTAAAACTTGCTGCACGATGCTCTTCCTTCACAAAATGTTATCCATGAATTACAGAGATACTTGGAGACATGATCTATGGGAGGATAAATGCATGATGATGGATAAGTCTAGTTTTCAAAGACGTCAAACAGGAATCTCCTGTGGTTTATAATTATTCATATAGACGTTGCTACAATGTCCTGTTAAGTGCAATACAAGCTTTTTCGTTTATCCGTTGATTATGTAGCACATTGCATGCACCAGGGGATATGTCTATATCTGCCAAAATGGATCCCAAACCAAGCATAAAGTGTAAATGGATATATCGGAAAATCTACACACACACCTTGGGAGTGGCCATATGGATGAAAAATGGCTTTTTCTTTTGAATTTTAATGGATAAAACTTATAATCTAACTATGTTTAGATATAAACAAAGTTGTCAGGAGAAATGTGACTGCTGTAATCTTATGCGCTTACAGAGACTTCAGTGGTTTAGTAAGCTTATGCTCCAAAGGGAGTCGAGGAAGTTAAATAGAGCCGTTGTGCCGACATAGGTCTGTGCCAGGGGTAATAATTTTACAGCCCTATATAATCACGGCATCCACTGTGATAGGCACTTTATATGTACCATTAACGTCTCACCCGGTCTTCCTAATGCATCTGTCTCTTCCCCATAATTATATTGATAATTGATTACTTGTGTTTACTTGAGATATCATGTGATTACTTGTGTTTACTTGAGATATCAGGTGATTACTTGTGTTTACTTGAGATATCAGGTGATTACTTGTGTATCAGTTCCTGTACGTACAATAAAAATAGTTTGACATTCTTTTACAATTTATTGAGTGATAATCATGGACTTGGGACTCGGACTGTTCTTTTCAAATAAAAAAAGTATATAATAGTTCATTTCTTTTACCAACTAAACGTCTCACCTATACAGTCATTTTAAGACATGGGATAAAATACACAAAATTCCATTACGATTCAGAGAAAAATTCGTCTGTCTGTCTGTCTGTCTGTCTGTCTGTCTGTCTGTCTGTCTGTCTGTCTGTCTGTCTGTCTGTCTGTCTGTCGGTCGGCCGGTATGTATGTATGTATGTATGTATGTATGTATGTATGTATGTATGTATGTATGTATGTATGTATGTATGTATGTATGTATGTATGTGTGTATGTGTGTATGTGTGTATGTATGTATGTATGTATGTGTGTGTGTGTATGTATGTATGTATGTATGTATGTATGTATGTATGTATGTATGTATGTATGTATGTATGTATGTATGTATGTATGTATGTATGCGTCTCCGCGTGTGTTTGTGACACCCCTGTGTGTGTGTGTGTGTGTGTGTGTGTGTGTGTGTGTGTGTGCGTGTGTGTGTGTGTGTGTGTGAGTGTTTCATCATTTTCTCAAGAACCATTTGTTAAAATGGAATGATCATACACATTTTCTGTTCAAGCATATACATGTACAACATTTTATTGTAATATTAACGAGATAAAGTTGTCATTCACCTATTCTGACGGAAAATATTTAATGTGTAAGTTTTATTTTTAGTGACTGGATATCTGTGTGTTTTACAGGGCTAACATTGGAAGGATTGAGCAACAGAATCATTGAGACACAGAGTCATCGAGGCACAGAGTCATCGAGGCACAACCATCAACGTTGGTGTCGTACTCGGAAGTAATTTATTGTGATTATGTGACTATCTATGGTTCGAATGTACTGAATTATCAGCTAATGACAAAACGACGAACTAGTAACAAACACAGACATTATTATTATCATTATGACGTCATCAGTGTCTTTTAAATTGATCCAATCAGTGTTCTTTGTGCTGCTGTCGGCGATTCTTGCAGACGACGATGTGAAGTCTAACCCAGCTTATTGTCCTTATTTTGACAACCGAATACCCCAAAGTCGTGACGATCTCGTCGCCTGCTCGTGGTACAAAGACTCATCGTGTTGTACACAGAACGAATGTGACGTGCTCTTCGATATCACAGCGCCCTCTCAGGCTGATAATGAATGCAAGACTTGGTTGAAATATCTAATGTGCTGGGTTTGTTCACCCAAACAACACTTGTTCTTTCAACACGACACTCTATCTGTCTGTGAGGATTTCTGTCACAAAATGTACAACGCTTGTCGGAATGCTATGCTTGATGAAGTTCCTATTGGTGTTTTGAATACAGATGGCATTGAATTTTGTCAGGATAGAAAATTTGATGTTAAACCAACAAAATCTGGCAAATGTTTTAATTTTGACCCAACTCTTGAACTAAGCGAGGCTACTTTCATTGGAGTGAATATGAACTTGGTGATGTTTGTCATTTTCGTAAATATAATATTTTTTAGAGATTACATGATCGCTTGCATGGAACTATATCGTTAGTCATCTGATGAGTGCAACAGCGTGAAACACAGTGTAAGGGCTCCTGTGTAACTTGCTTGATATATATATATATATATATATATATATATATATATATATATATATATATATATATATATATATATATATATATACATACATTATATATAATTTAAGTTATCTTTAATAGAATATCATTCCTTACATGCTACCACCTTTCAAATATCAAACTATAATAAACTGTAATACAGAGTTCGTTTAAATAACAATTTCATGGTCTTTCCTTAATAGTTGTGTTCATTTACACTTTTTGTCATATAACCTTAGCATTTGGGTGTTTGAGACACACACAATTCTTGTTTGAGACACACACAATCCTTGTTTGAGACACACTGAATCCTGGTCATAAGACCTTAGCATTTGACGTTTTATGCTACAATTTACTCTAACACAGAACACATCAAAAGATGCGTTAGTCGGAGGTGACTTCTTCAAAGCATCCTGCTTTACACACTGTTACAATTTCGTGTGGTGTCTAAGACACACTAACTTCTGGTCTGTCGAACAGAGTAAATTGTTGACATTAACTCTCAAATGCCGCTTTCAACGTTGAAGAGAGCGCTCGAGCAGTCAGTAGACGTCTACTACGTGATGTCCAGTGTTTTCGATGACCATCCCGCTTTCCACTGATATTTCTCGTGTCTCCTTTTTCACCCCTCTCTCGCTGTGTCTTTTCGTAGAGTACGTACGTCCGGTGTCTACATCAAATTTTAAAAAGTGGTGTATGATACGCTCAAACTTCAATGATTCTTCATCCAAATATATGTGTGTGTTTCGAACAAGGATTGTATGTGTTTCGAACAAGAATTGTGTGTGTCTCAAACACCCAAATGCTAAGGTTTTATGACAAAAAGTGTATCTAAAGGCAAACAAAAAGGATGATATATCTGGGGTGATGCATTATAAGAAGAAGAAGACAACGTTCGAAGCTTCACACCTCTTGGAATAATGACTACACAGTACTGAGGCCAGGTGTGAGAACAAGAGGAAGCTCTCGACATTGTTTATTTTCTAGAATGCAGCGCCTCCTATGTACAATAAGGCTCTCCTAAGTCAGATTTGTGAAATGTCTATAATTCTGTTTTTGAGAGGTTACGCTATGCATTTTTATCTGGTGTTATAGTACCAAAATTTAAGACCCCCCAAAAAACAACAAACAACAAACAAACAAACAAACAACAACAACAACAACAACAACAACAACAAAACCAACAACAAATAAATAAATCAATAAATAATAAATAAATGAAATTGTTTCCACGTTTCTGGTTTGAAAGATTCTTGGGATCAGGCGTGCATATATAACCACTTTCAGTGTTCAGTGTCCATTTTTTTTACTTCTAAATTAAATGTGCAATATCTCAGCCTACTCTAGAACACTCTAGTGGTCTGAGGTAAATTACGTGTTAACAATGTTAAACACTAGCACATCAGGTACAGACTGGGTAATGTCACCATAACTCCATGCGATCGCGATTGGTTGTTAGACAATAATCGATATTTTACACAAATCACGTGATCATTATATCATTACAAAATATTCATACGAAAGATCTATGTTTGAGTCATTGCAGGCTTCATATTAAGAAAATCGAGGAACTAACAAAACACAATACCAGTTTAAATACCGTGTTTAAAAACAACCCAAGTTTTAGCTATTTATGCGAAGCTCCAAGGACTGTGAGAGAGTCTATAATCGATCATTTCATTATGTCGAAAACAAATAGCAAAGATTCCAGGCTACCTTGCACACAACGAACAATGTGTGTGTGTAACATACCCATTTTATTCTACATGCCACGGGTTATGACCAAACTCAGTGTACAGTGACAACCCTGTGCAAGGTGATATGCTTAGAGGTCAGGTACAAGTTATTCATGTTGAAACGAACGACCTTGGGAATCTTTTGTGGAAGACTCACCTACATTTTATGGTAAACGTGTCTTAGCTTCAAAGCCTTTAGTCGGACTAGCAGCTTATTACCACCAGCGCTGATTTGACAGAACTATCATTTTGTTACCACCAACACTGATTTGACAGAACTGTCATTTTGTTACCACCAGCACTGATTTGACAGAGTGGCGTAGTATAATGGCATCAACGTATTTAGCCAACCTATTTTTCGACAGTGCATGTACAATTCAAGATGCCACTGTTACCTCGATGCTTTTGCTTTTACTGGTGTCCCTAACCTTGTGGTGGCTTCTGAAAAGTGTGTGTACGAGAACGGAGTATGGTTCACGCCTACCTGGACCATGGGGTTTGCCGTTCATAGGAAACTTACTTTCGTTAGGTGAGATGCCACACCTATCATTGACAACGATGGCGAAGACATATGGTCCAATTTTCCAGATTCACATCGGTCAAAGACCAGTCGTTGTACTTACTGGCTTGTCAACGTTAAAACAAGCATTTGTGAGGCAAGGCATTGAATTCTCCGGACGACCTAGGTTTGACTCATTTAAACGGGTAGGAAACGGCGAAACCGTGTTCTTTAATTCATATAGTGAACGTTGGAAAATTCATCGCAAGATAGAAACCATGGCATTAAGGACTTTCCTGACGGGAAAATTACTAGACAATCTGGAGAAACAAATACAGGAAGAAGCTGCGTTACTGTTACGAAAGTTGACCAATAATTATTCAAGTGGACATGCGCATGTCATTAACCCCCAAGAAGCAATACGGATTTGTGTAGCTAACATTATATGTGAGATATTGTTCGGTAAGAGATACGCACATGAAGATGAACGATTAATGCAGATTGTTGTTTTATCTGATAGATTTGTGAAAGCGATTGGACCTGGAAGTCCAGTTGATATTATGCCCTGGACTAGAATTCTTCCAAGTGTGCGTAAAATACAGAAGGACTTTATTGAGATTACAGGGGAATCTTCAAGATGGGCGGATGAACGGAAGAAAGAACACGACGAAAGTTATCAGCCCGGTGTAATTCGTGATCTTACAGATCACTTGATGCATGCTAGTAGACAATTGGATGCTGGTGACATCAAAAAATACGAAATCACCCATGATAAAATAATGTCGGCGGTTGATGAGATATTGGGTGCAGGTTCTGAATCATTATCAACTGTTTTACTATGGTGCATTTTATACATGATGAAATACCAAGATGTTCAAAGTAGAATACATGTAGAACTAGACACGGTTGTGGGCCAAAACCGGTTGCCATGCCTAGCAGACAAGCCTTATTTACCCTTCACGGTCGCCTGCATCCACGAACTTTTGCGTATCTCAACAATAGCACCCTTATCAGTACCGCACACTGCGACCTGTGATACAACTTTAAATGGTTATTTTATACCCAAAGATACGTTAGTTTTTGCCAATCTATGGGGTACCAACTATGACGAAGATGTATTTTCTGATCCTACACAGTTCAAACCTACAAGATTTCTCACCAAAGATGGCACCTCGGTTGACAACAGTCTACTTGAAAAGTACGTAACATTTTCCATAGGTCGACGTCGATGCCTTGGTGAACAGTTGGCGCACATCGAGTTGTTTTTATTTTTCGCCATTTTGATGCATCAGTGTGAATTCAATACTATTGAAGGTCAAACTTTATGTTTCAAAGGCGAAGTAGGCGTGACAGTAGCACCAACACCGTACAGTACATCCGTACGACGCAGATCAAATCAGATTAAAGAATAATTGCGATTGTTCTTAACCAAGATGGGATTTAATCAAATACCTTCTACTCCTAATATGAACTATAATATCAACGAAATTCTTGAAATAAAAACTTGAGTCACCTTTTTCATCCATAAATTGACTTTTCACTTTTGTTGACCCATCGTTGGCTCGTCACTCAACGTTGACTTGGAGTTTGAACAACATTAGTCAGTAAATTTGAGAAAATAAGGAAAACTGATGATCAGCATGGTAAATCGAATACACTATATGTACAGCATGGTAAATCGAATACACTATATGTACAGCATGGTAAATCGAATACACTATATGTAAAGCATGGTAAATCGAATACACTATATGTACAGCATGGTAAATCGAATACACTATATGTAAAGCATGGTAAATCGAATACACTATATGTACAGCATGGTAAATCGAATACACTATATGTACAGCATGGTAAATCGAATACACTATATGTAAAGCATGGTAAATCGAATACACTATATGTACAGCATGGTAAATCGAATACACTATATGTAAAGCATGGTAAATCGAATACACTATATGTACAGCATGGTAAATCGAATACACTATATGTAAAGCATGGTAAATCGAATACACTATATGTACAGCATGGTAAATCGAATACACTATATGTACAGCATGGTAAATCGAATACACTATATGTACAGCATGGTAAATCGAATACACTATATGTACAATATTAAAGTTGATACCTACAGGTACAATACACACATATCTCACACTTGTCATTCTATGTCAGGACTCATCATAATGAGTCAAATTTGATGAAGTGAATTTGTTAGATCGTAATGTTTCCTATGTGATCTATCTTTGTCAGGTGATATAGGAATATTAGGCCCCCAAAAAGAATTGTTTCTGGTCAGCGCGCGCATCACTTAAATACCCTCACGTCGGTCTTTTTTCGCGTTTGTCCAGCCATGCAGTCTGCATATCCGGGGGAGAAACACAAAAATAACCCTCCCTACTTCAGTGAGGACAACTGCAGAGCCAATCATGAACAAGCAAATGAGAACTGCCCCCCACATACACACTTGCTCTAAAATAGTAAATAAAAAGAACAGTAACTGCCATAAAGAGTAGAATTAGTAACAGGTTTGTTGAGAATAAAAATCGCGTCGTCGCACCATTTTAGACAACCTGTCCTGACCAGAAACAATTCTCTTTTTTGGCCATAAAATAAGACTTAAGATATGCCTTGGCCATTATATAAAATCAATGGTAACGTTTAATAGCTTCCACTCCAGATCGTGATTATAGATAGCTATTACAGGTGGTATGATACATGTGACATGCACGTGATTAATGCAAGGTGGTATGATACATGTGACATGCACGTGATTAATGCATCTCTTGTCCGTCAAATAGTTACTAATAACTTGACACGAGTTATCATTGGATCGGTAACATCTCTGGCAATACTGATTGATACGGTTCATCGAACTATAAACCTTACATTTGATCAACCATTAAAGACAATGCTACTTCGCAACGTGAATTAATCCAGACACCGCTCATTAAGTGGGATGGTAACCCTACTTATTGTTTTTTGACTCAATTATAGTTCTATCCATTGTGGTGACAACTTAATTCAGCAAATTGAACATGACTGGCATTTCAGTATATTATTTGATAAACGGAAAAACGACAAAGTCGGTGTAAGCGAGTAAAAAAAACAGGGTAGTCGGACGAGAAAATAGCTTGGCCAATGAGATGTACGTGACCCTTGGGCTCTTTAACCAACGTATTAGTAGCAGTAACCAAATCAATCAGTACTCACATACCCACGTGTCTCAGTAATGTTAGCAATTTGTCGTAACGTTTTGTTATATGTACCTGTACATGATAACTTTAGAATCACCACGGTTAGGAACAAACTGTACACAGTTACACTACGCATGCTGTTGATACGTTGTTCATTTCGTCCATTTTCAAGTCGGTCAAAGTCGGCGGACACTAAAACACATTGTTGTACTTAAGCTTTGCAAAGTGGATTTGTTCTTTGCAGTTGGCCAATTAACCGATTTTACGCTGTGTCAACTTACTTACAAAAACATTCTACGCCAATTGTTTGAGGTGGGGTTATTCTGTAGAAGCTATTCGTGCCTTGACGTGGTAAGTGGTAACTTTATGTTTATAGTAACAATGCTATAATATAGTGTCATCATATTATTACATACTTAGCACGGTTTTCCTAAAGGCCCACTTCAGATTGGGATTAGATAGAATTTAGGTGTGGAAATCGGTTGTTTGTCAAATATAGTACAGAACAAACGAATTTAATCCTTCTTAAGATAACACTAAGGTGATGACCTGGGATTGAACATGGCCAATTCACTACTTCCTATCCCTAGCACAGGAACAATATGTTAATTCTCAGACCACTATTTTAGTGGTCTGAGGTTAATTGAATCATAGACAATAAATGAAGATGTCACATGGTATCAATCCAGGTTTTCATATTAGTCTTATCAACGGAGTCGTGAGGATTACATAGCATTATTATTTTTTTGTGAACCAAATTTTTTCAATAGCTCTACCCGACACCAGTTTTTCACCATTAACTTTCGATCCTAATTGAACTGGGCCTACTGTATGTGTCATTCTTATACCCTGGCGTTCTTCAGATAATAAACTATGTACATGTACTTTACTCTGAGACTCAGATCGACTTGACTTGATTGACCAATACTTCAGCAGTAACCTATTCATAAACCATAGGTAGTCATAGTCCATAATATATTCATATACACCTAAGCACACTTCTTCTAATTCTCAAAAGAGTCAACTCATGTACCTGTCTTATTCTTAAGCATTCATGTCAGATTCGAGTTGACGAGTATAAAATGAACTTTTGCCAGAGCAAAGTACTTTTATAATGAGAGTTTGGCTGAACTTTTACCTGGACTGAACTTCGCGCTCAGAGATCACGAGGTCCAGCTGAAGGCCGAACCAGGAGAGATCTCCGTCAGTCTCCGTAGAGAAAGCCACCTGTCAAATTATTGGACATAGCATCTATTCTTCACCTCAACATGTACACTGTATATGGCTTACACTCTTGGATTTGACATTGACTATATAATTGACAGTCTTGAGGAATTACAGATTTCAAATTTTTCACAAAATATCTAAACAATGTGATAAATGCTACACAACAGCGAACTGTACAAATGAAAATGAAATAAAATGAAATGGTTCAGATAGCATTTATCACAACATTTAGTAGAGAGAACGTGATGTGATGGAATATGTCTTTATATAAATTACTTCAACACACGTTACAAGTTACTCTATAAGTTTATACACCAATGCCCTGCTTAATAACATGTCAAAGTTAATTAACAAGATGTTGGTGGTGGTGGTGGTGTGGTGTGGTGATCTTTGTCATTGATATTTTTTATGTGGTGGTGCTGATGGTGGTAGTAGTGACTAGTGGTCAAGGTGGTATTTATGGTGGCGATGGTGTTAGTAGTAGTGGTGGTAATGTCGGTGGTGGCGGTGTTAGTTTTGGGAAAATATTAACATGATGTCAAGGATTACTTTGGGCGAAGGAGGAAGGATGCGACTAAAACTGCTATACCTTCTAAATTATAAACTTTTCAGTCATAATCATTCAGGTTGTCGTTAGAACTTATACTCCTGTAATATGACAAACCTCGTTGTAACTACCCTGTCATATCAATATCACAATCGTTGTAACTACCCTGTCATATCAATATCACAATAATTGTAACTACCCTGTCATATCAATATCACAATCGTTGTAACTACCCTGTCATATCAATATCACAATCGTTGTAACTACCCTGTCATATCAATATCACAATCGTTGTAACTACCCTGTCATATCAATATCACAATCATATATATAATTATATTTTCAATATTTCTATTTTCTAGTGTTTACCAGTAAATATGGAAATCATAATGCGATTGATGATTTTATTGCTAATTTCGTTCTCTGGGTCAAAGGTTAGTATGCAGATGTTGTTAATTTTTTGGTCATTTTTTGTTCCTGTGACATCGATCTGTGTAACAAAAAAGGAAGGTATTTTGTTTTCTTACAGGGATCATTTTGAATATTTGGTTGTAGTAACAAGATATTCAAGATATTTAAATTAATACTGAAATTTTATTTGTTAATTTCCAGGCAACAGAGGGAGTAGAGAAATTACTGTTAGTTCTTCTAGATGGCCTTCGTTATGACTTGTATGGTAATGCATTATCTAGTTTTACCGATATTGGGGAACACGGAGTAAGAGGAAATTATTCTATTCCTGTATTCCCCTCGATTTCATCACCAAGTATGTATACGATAGCAACAGGTAAGACATTGTACAGCTATACAGGGATAGTTTGCCAGAAAACTGTACATAAGATATACAATATGCAACTAAAACAGGGATAGTTTGCCAGAAAACTGTACATAAGATAGAGAAAACAGCTTATAGTGGTAATGAAAAGTTTATTCTTTGTATACTTTGGCATCTAAATTCTAAATCCGTATATTTAGTGAAAAGAACACAGTTTTTTGTGCTGAAGGTAAGCTATTGATGTGATAAGAAAATGAACAAAGATTGACATAGGAATGCAATGTATTGAATTTATATTTTAATATTTTCCTATGTCCAGGTTTGTATGTAGAAAGCCACGGTGTCGTTCACAACACTTACTTCAACGCCGAAACTGGGGAGACGTACAACTTTTTCGAAACCCAGAACATTACGGAATGGTGGGATACCGGTGCCGAACCAGTCTGGGTAACCGGTATGCTACAAGGTTTGACAGCAGGAAGCTACGCCTACCCTGGTGGCTCGGTGCCAATCAAGGGCGTAATACCAGACAAGGTCGTCTACAGTACTGTACGACTGTATTTTGTGGATTTGGAGGAACGTATTGATGAAGTAATGAAATGGATCGTTGAAGACGATATTGATATAATCTTCCTGTATTATAATCTACTTGATGACGTCGTTCACGTTACTGGGCAACCGTCACCTGCTGGTAGTTCACTTATCGCCGATATTGTCTTGTCCAACATTAATGATGCGGTTGGATATCTTCATAAGAGATTGGACGAATACAATCTTATGGATAAAGTCAACGTACTGTACACTGCTGATCATGGACATATAGAAGTTGAAGGCCAGATTAAATTATTTGATTATATCAGTGAAAATGATCTAGATTTTTACTTATTTAGCGATGCAGCATTCACACAACTACTGCCAAAAGAAGGAAAACTTGACGAGGTTAGTAAAAGCCATCTTCCGACCGCGAGGGGGCGGGCTTCGATATAATATATTCTCTTCCTAACTCATCAAATGATCGCACGGACGATACTATTCATTGACAAGTCAAGATGGGTAAAAGAAGGAAAAAGACTATAAAACAAAATTTGTAGGAAACGTTTAAAAATATATATTTTCATAATTTTAATCAGTGATTGACCCGAGTCGAATCCAGCTACTTATTATTAATTATTGATATTTCGGCGATCACTAAAACATTTGTTTAAACTCAAGTAAGTAACTGATGTAACCACAAAATAACATCGTCGCAAGCCACAGCCTCTTTTTCGGCACGGTCGAAACTTGCCGTCCAGATGGTCTTATTTCGAAGTGTAGTGGAAAAATTGACAGCTCTGGTTTGCGAGAATGCAAAATAATTTTTTTTGACAAAACATTAACATGAGTTTCGTAAATACCGTTTACAATGTTGCTGACAAGTCGACAGCAGGTGTTGTTGAGAAAGATCATACATTTTTCGCTAGCTTTTACTACATGTATCTTTCAATGAGTGAAATGTGAATGTAGAAGTTTTTAACCAACGGTAATAAAACTTGTAAACTTACTCTTATAATTTAGATGCACTAGTTAAATTTGCAATTACATCTGTGCTTATGTTAGAGTTGTCATAATTCAGTGAGAAATTTAATATCAAACCAAATTCAGGTGATGAATTAGTGCATCTCCGATCCGAAGAAATGAAAATGACATAACTATCATTCTGTTGGTGAATTACATTGTGAGAATGGGTACCGTCAACGTTCTACTATATGTAATAAACATGTAGTACACGATAGAGACTCATACACACTGTATTAAACCGTGATCTGATAAGCGATTATGTCCTGTGTTTGTCTATTAAACACCACTTCCAATATAATTAATTCTTTGTTTGTATCTCCTTCTTCTTCTAGGTATACCAATCACTGCAAGGTGCACATCCCAACATGTACGTTTACAAAAAAGAAGAAATGCCAGAACATCTCCATTATTCCAATAACGATAGGATTCTGCCATTGATAGTAATCGTTGATCCACCATATCAACTACTGACTGTAAGTACGCCCTCTGTAGTCAAACCAGTGCCATAGCTTTTCCTGTTAAAATTCGATTTGTGAAAGAAGACTTTGATTGTGCATTGTGAACAAAATAAGTAGAAATAACAAACAGAAATAATATAATAGTTACTCGAAAACGATATAAAACGTTGAAAACAGTTTAACCCTGCACTAGCAGTAACACTACTCGTATCCGTAGGCATAGACTGTCGACAGTCGCTCGCGCATTTTATTTCCTACGTTTTATCTAAACTCCGATCCGGCGCAACACTAGTGGCCTCACCATAATAAGTTCTTTCTTCCGACGGTTTCCCGGGGCCTGCGATGGTTGTATGCGATTATAGTAGTGTTGCGCCGGATCGGAGTTTAGATAAGACGTAGGAAAAAAGGCGCGAGCGACTGTCGACAGTCTACCGTAGGCAATGTAGTGACAAGTTGAAATCTTGAGCGAGCTCTAGGTTTTGACTCTGTTACCGTAATAAAACTGTACTAGTTATAACTGGAGTATCATTTTTCGATCAGATATATTCACTACAGAGTTAATCAATAATTTGAAATTGTACGCATGTTAATCAATGGTCGATATTATCCAGTACAGACACAGGTTGAATTCATGATATAATAACCGTTGAGGGCGCTGACTTTTGGGTGCACACCCAGACTTGATGATTGTGAATCAATACCGTTCACGGTGTACGATATAACGAGTAAGTTAGTTGTTATAGAAATAAGATCTGTCCCATACGCACGAATGAATGAATGAATGAATGAATGAATGAATGAATGAATGAATGAATGAATGAATGGTTGTATTGTGCGCGTTACAATCTGCCCCCCATACGCATGAATGAATGAATGAATGAATGAATGAATGAATGAATGAATGAATGAATGATGGATGGTTGTATTTCGCGCGTTAAATCTTGTCTGTAATGTCCCTCGCTCGTCTTACGTTCAGATATTATACAATAGCGCCACCATACAATCGCGATTACAGATTCGCGCCAAGAATTCGTTTAAATTTAAAGAGCTATGTGTACATATACATAAGATAGGTAATATTAAAAAGGTCGTCATTTTTATCTTTGGGACTAACAGAAGTAAATATTGAATATCAAATTTCGTCTAGGTTGATTTTTCGATCAAGAGCTCTGAACATGGATATGATTACATGCACCAAGAAATGTGGACAGCATTTTATGCTCACGGTCCCAGGTTTAAGAAAGGCTATGAGGCAGAAGCTTTCAGCTCGGTAAGTATTTCCATGAATGAAGACAAACAATGCACCAAAGAATGTTTTTAGGGTCCAACATTATGAATAAATTAAAAAACTAAACAAGAACTCAAACATAAGAACTTAAACATTGAGATATTGGTGTGTGTGTGTGTGTGTGTGTGTGTGTGTGTGTGTGTGTGTGTGTGTGTGTGTGTGTGTGTGTGTGAAAGTATTGAAATCAACTTACATTGAAATTCCTATCTTCTTAGACAGATATTTAAAAAGTGTTGCCCCAAGTAAAGAATATTTGGGACAAGGATAAAACTGCGCCCTATCAATAACCATCATGATAGCATCAAGAGAGTTTTGATCAATTTATATTTCTCGTCTCTTTACAGGTTGATTTGTATCCACTTATGTGTGAGTTACTTCAAATCAATCCTGCCCCAAATAATGGTTCACTTAATGCTGTCAAATATATGTTGGTGGATATTCCTGTTGGTGGAGCCCATTTAATACGAAGCAGTTATCACACTTTAGCTGTCGTTTTGTTTTGTATGATTTTGGTGTTGTTTTAAGTTCGAGTGGGTGGGGGAGGTGTGTGTGTGTATGTGTATGTATGTGTGAGGGTGTGTGTGTGTGTGTGTGTGCGTGTGTGTGTGTGTGTGTGTGTGTGTGTGTGTGTGTGTGTGTGTGTGTGTGGCACTTTTAGACTCCAGTTGTTATGCAGATAAAATGAGATGTCTGACCTCTTCCAGAAAACAGAAAGGTCATATCATAGTATAAAGAATCTTTTCTCCAAAATCTTTCTTTTGTAAAGACAATAGCCGAGTACTTTCCCCTCAATATCCAACATGGATAATCATTTTTTTGACTCAAGCATGCACAAACACGCTATTGAAGCTATTAGTATAAGTCAACTTTTTATCAAACTGTAGAGCTGTGTTTACTGATGTCCCAGGCTGTACAAAGAATTATAAAGACATCCGTTGGCATTTGAATCAACGATAGATTTTCACAGAAGCAGTAAACATGAAACAGAAAGAAGTAATCAGTGACTAACAATCCTAAATTTTATCGTTTGGTTTGTCAAGTATTTAACTGACAATGCTACATAACATCTTCTTACTCATCTTTTAATTGAGATGGGGTGAGGTGGGTGGGGATGGAATAAGGGTGTATTAATTAGTTACACTGCTATATATTCTTTGTGAATGTATATTTTCTTTCGCAATCTTGATGTGAAAGACAAGTTTTGAGTGTACCCACAAACTATGTCACCGAATCATTAATTGAACTCAATGTTATGTTTCACATCTCACAGTTGTAACTGATAATTTACATAATGCGATGTTACACATCTCAGTGATAATAAAACATGAGTCACTACAGATAACATAATGTCATTCTTTGGCAACTTGGCGCATGAAGTGAAACTTGTCATGATCACAGTGTCCAAACAATCAACAACGTCCTCTCAAGTTGGCTATTGATTACGATGCATACATTTATAAATTGATGATATAAGCTTTGTGACCCTTTATTACATTAAAAGATTACGAGAAAACTTTATTATCTCTCGTAAGAAATTATGCATCTTTGTTTTTTTTCGGGGAGACAATTTGAGAGGTGCAATTCAAGTTTACGTGTTCAATCATGTAACAATGCCATCCCTGTTTACTATCGACTATGTTTGTTTGATTGATTGATTGATTGATTGATTGATTGATTGATTGATTGATTGATTGATTGAGTGACCAGTAAGCTTACATTACATCTTTGCAGCTATTCCTGTGTGGTGAGATCCACGGTGAGATCAACTTATTCACCTTCATTTGCATACTTTGAATCAGCTACAAATTGTTTATCAAGGAAGTCATATACAAAAGCAACGAAATTATCATATATTTTGTACATTTGTACATAATGTAAACAACAGTAGATCACAGTACGAAAAGTATTTTCAAATTTCTCGAAAACATCACATTGTGCCTTTTGCTTTGGTACTAGAAGAGAAGATTTTACCTACCTCGTCTTTTTCAACAAATTTTTGTTGCTTTATATCATGTAAAATATTGAATGAAATAATAAATAATTCCAAAAATGAATTAAATTAGCTAGCCGTTTTCCCTTGAAAACGTGCAACATTCAGTGAGTTTTAATTTACAACTCTGAGGCGTGTGTAGTCTGAAAGTATGCCGTGATGGGGCGCCCTCACACACCGGTCAACGCCAGAGGAGAGGAGGCCTGTGAGTGTGGAGCGAGTCGACGTATCTTACAGTCTTAAGAGTGTGTAAAAACAACTCAGACGGTTTTGTATCGTCAAAAAATGTTCTACGACTATCATACCCAACTGAGTTGTATTTGTACATCAGTGACTGACGTGACACACATCTTTCAGATCAGACAGATGTAATAAATACTTTACGACTTATACCCATGCGTTAAGCTGATTTTTGCTACTAAAGAGTATTAATACGTATATACTACTTAGTAACAAGTTCTAGCACTGCATATTTTAACACCAAACTGATTTCGCCTCGTACTCAAACTACAGATCGAAGATTGACATTTTCAGCCAACAGTTGCTACAGGTTCCTACTTTGATAAATAGTTCTGAAAAGAAATTTGATTAGGATGGTTCCAAATTATGAACGCATAAAGGTGAAATTCGATGGTTAACTTCTAGAAATGTTATTTGATTTGTAGAAATTAGATAATACCTATTGAGAACACATTTTCTTGGAGGAGGGGAAATAAATCGTTGATTCCATCACAACGTTGTCACGACCTTAAGCCTAAATTTGCCGTGTAACACATTGCGCACCCATCTTATTCTACAACAAGAACAAGTAGAGACACTCAACTGAGTATTCCGTGAAAGGACAGTGCTGTGTTGTCTATGATGAAATTTTATTTCTCTAGAGAGTTTCCGTTCGCATTGACAAGATGTATTCACAGACATTGATCGCTCAGATCAGACGTGTAAACTGAACGGACCAGGTTTACAACTTATATGCAAAGATTCTGCGCACTTTCTCACACGTGACATGTGCAAATAAAGCTTACTTCTATAGAAATAACTGATGGCTAGAGAAATTATATTTGAGGAATGGTAAGAACATTATTTTTCATATTAGTGTCTTGTTTGCCTCGCCCGTGGGAGACTGGTGATGGTTCATGCCGTCTGACATTTAATCAATTCCAATAGTCTGTAGCTTACCGGTTATGTTTTGCCAGAAACACTTTTTGACGTATGGAATTATTTTACCGCCAAAATACATGTCATATACTTCTACCTACGCATCCAAGAAAGTGAAACTACGTGAAAAAAATGCATAAAAACACTTTTTGACGTACGCAATTATTTTACCGCCATAGCGGAAAAAGGCGAGGCAGAGAAACATATCACATTAAGATGATTTTATTTTTTTTAAATCGACAAATAGTTGCCATGAAAAAGTAATGAGAACAAAAAATAGGGTCACCATAACAAAAATGTTGTGTCAGATGTAAAAACAACAACAACAACAACAACAACAACAACAACAACAACAACAACAACAACAACAACACCCCACCGTGCCGCTTCATTGAAACTAGTTTTGAAGTAAATCTATCTAATACCTTAGATATAATAATGATCACATCGGTTTCACAACTGTTCTATTCACATGCATTAATTTGATAGTACAAATAGCATAATTTCGAAATTCATTATCAGTATAAAGAGAAATAATCCTGTTGGTGGTGAGTTTGTCAGTGATGTATCGAGAAGGACAAACCAATTAAATAGATGTGTCACAATCAACAATAAATGAACACAAAACTGATTTGAATCTTTTGACTAGTTTCGAACCTCAGCGGGATTTCTCAGGAAGTTGAAATTGAATTTCTTCAATGACATTAGAAATCGTTTGTTCCACAGTTCAAACACTCAATGGTGCGCGTCAATTAATCGGCTAAGGTAAAGTAGATTTTGAACAACTGTTTTCAATCACCTGCCTAATCTATTTCAATCATTATGTAAATTTTATGGCGAAATATACCACTAGCACATATATCAATCACATCGTGTACTATTGTCAACATTTCAAAGAAAAGGATTATGAAGTTTGGATACAAAGTGTTCATCTTTCCATTGTATATGCGAGCAAGTAGTTTTTGCACGACATTTAGAATTGTGGCATTGTTTAGGAAACTTTCAGAGATGGATGTGACGGCGACCTTATTAATCATTTGATAGATACTTTGATGTTTCTGAAATATAATGAACATATCAGAATAAGACAATTATCTCCATGAAGCTATTATTTTCACCCTCGATTATTAGACTTTTTATATCGGTTACCAACCATGTCACATAATATAACTGGCAAATGAGGAGTGTTTGTCGTCTGCTGTAATGATATCGGTTACCCGCCATGTCAATTATTATGACGAGTAAATAAGAACTCGCATAACTGGCAAATAAGGAGTATTTGTCGTCTGCTGTAATTGGAACGAAACCATTACTGTTAATAAAGTCACAGTTCTCTACAGATGTACTCTCCCCTGTGTACAATGTTGTTAAAAACTACAAAGGAATGAACTAAGGAGGTGACCACATTCCAAGTAGGTTTCTTGACCTTCTAGCAAGACAGGAAAACACACTTCAAAAGTTCACAGAGGTTACGAGGAACTTGTGTATGCTGAACTGAACAATACATGTTGCCTAGCAACCTGTTGGATAAAGTACAGCTGACGTCAATCATCTGTTGTGACAGAAATTTTAATATGTATTAGTATTAACAATGTCAATTTATAAATTGTTTGACCTTACTAGTGTCCATCAAAGAGTCTGTGAACTAAACTACTCTAAGAATCTTTGTATAAGCTTAAATCCAATTATATGTAATTGCAATTTCAATCAGTAAGCTACTTAGGAAAGACAAGATTAAATACATGAAAGTTTAATTTATATTAGCATCGTTATAGCATGGTTTATACCTCCATCTCCCCTTACACCTCCATGATTTATACCTCCATCTCCCCTTATACCTTCATAGTTTATACCTCCATTCCCCCTTATACCTCCATGGTTTATACCTCCATCTCCCCTTACACCTCCATGGTTTATACCTCCATCGACCTCTCCTCTTCTACCGCCATGGTTTATACCTTCATCTCCGCTTATACCTCCATAGTTCACCCAAACCTACAGCCACTAGACTCTCAAACATTACTACCGTCGAATATATTACTTTCATTTTTCTATGTGCTAATATCAATCAAAGCCTAAACAATGAAACCTAAAGGCGTGCTCTGAATAGAATGTGTTAACTCTGATATAAATATATAATACCATAAACTGCTTACTATTACGAAAGTGTACATTTGAAATTAACTGAAACACACTAACTTACAATAGGTTGACAAAGCGAAAGTTCAATGTTACTTACAATAGGTCGACAAAGCGAAATTTCAGTGTTACTTACAATAGGTCGACAAAGTGAAAGTTCAATGTTACTTACAAAGTTAAACTGCATGTGTGTTCTAATCATTGCAATTAATTTGACCCAACAAACTGATGGACATTTTGGGTCATTACCGGAAAGTATCACTGTACCACATACTTGTTTTCTTAGAAAATAAACTATGACATTGCGTGTTATGCTACAACCTAGATTTTATCTTTGCTGTTAAATATTTCAAACTTTTACTTAGATTAATACAAACAAAACTGTTTCAAATCCACACAAATTACAAACAGATGAAAATAAATGGTAAACATGGCTTCTGTCAGGTCTGGGTAGATAACTTACGTCAGTTAGTCATTCATCACTCATGTACTAATCTCAAATGACTTTGTAAAATGACAACAACGTCATTCAAATAACCTTTACAATTAAAGTAAGACAACTCTTATGTCACTCTAATGACAGGTAAGATGATACACTGATTGGAATCAATATTAAATTTAATGTTATCTGTTTTGTAAATTATTTATAGTGTTTTTGCACACGGAAGGAGGATCGGATGACATTGGAAAGATTTGAACATCGTTGATCAAATAAAAAGCAATCTACGAAAATAGTGTATAACGACAAACATTACTTATAGCTGAGAAAATATAGCAGTGACTACTGCATTAATAGTTGTTGTGAAAAGGTGTCTGTCTGTCTGTCTGTCTGTCTGTCTGTACGTACGTACGTACGTACGTACGTACGTACGTACGTACGTATGTATGTATGTATGTATGTATGTATGTATGTATGTATGTATGTATGTATGTATGTATGTATGTATGTATGTATGTATGTATGTATGTATGTATGTATGTGTCTGTCTGTGTGCTCACATGCATTTAACTAGTTAGGGATAACTATCCAAATTGCGATAATTTTTTTGTAACCTGACTTTGATAAATTACACTAAAGTCATATGCACAGAAAATTATTCGACATGGTCCAAGTGGAACAACTATGAAAAAACGCTTTCTACTCTCAATTGCAAAGACTTACATTACAAGAAAGTTAGTGGTCGGACATCGGTTTTCCAGGACATTTTTTTCAGCACGAGTTTTAGAAGACTTTTTATCCGAAATAATTTTATTTAATTCTATCCTGGGGTCATTTCTGGACCAGCTACATTTGGCATTTCCAGTCTGCGCGATAGATGTTTTTGGCTTTCAATCATGCCAAAAAGTCTATTGTGCAATCAATTCTAGAATCACTTTCATTTTCAAAAATGCCGATCATGATACATAATTACATAGTTGGTCTTTAGATAGATATTTTTAAAGTTTCAATTGTACATTTTTCGTGTTCATGGTAGACCTTTTCAGAAAATAATCATGCCAAACATGTAACAAAAACTAAGTCATAATGTCTTGTCCATAGGTTACAAACAAAAAAGAAAAACAAATTTGGACATAAAAAACATTTAACAATCTAATATCACAAACATAGAATTATTTTCCAGAGAATCAAGCGACTGATGACATATACTAATTTTGAAAATACTCATATACTAAAATTCCTAGCTGCATATCCTCCATATCTCTCCTTAAAGAACTGTACAATCGGACGCTGGAATTTACATTTTTGTTTCTATATTATAACCCAAAACAGGGCTACACAGTACTTAGTAATATTGATGGGTAGACGTGCATTCCCAACCATTTACTGGAACATCAACTTGCAAGGGACATGCAGTGTTTGGTATGTCATAGTGTATGTTATTCCCTCATTGCAGTATTCAACACTAGATGGCGCTATATTCTCCACTTCCGGTTTCCATTGTACAATGAGCATTTGATTATATAACACAGGCTGTGTAAGTGAAACAAGGACCAGATTTAAACTGATTGCCTCCCGTAAGGGAATCACTAATTATGCAAATAACTCATTAAAATAAAAAAAAATATGGTAACAGGCTTTGTTTTTGGACAAGCGTGCTTTCTTAAGTTAATGTATGTGCCAAATTATACGGAATTTGAAGAGTGCATGATACTGCTTAATTACTGAATATCGTTCATTATTCAAAATACTCATTAAAAGGTAAAGGTTATAGCAACAAACTTTATAGAACAGGTGCGTATTATTATGGTTGATATATGTATCATATTATACGAAATTTGAAGCTTGCATTTTTAAGATACAACGCAGTTACCTAAAATCATTAATTATGCAAATTTTTCATTAAAACTGTACGCTATAGCACCAAATTTTATAGGACGTACCTGCTTCGTTGTGGTTAACATTATGTACTAATTTGTATTGAAATTGAAACTGCAGTCTTAAGATATAGCCTAATTACCGAAAATCATTAATTATGCAAATTATTAATTAACACTGTAAGGTACATCAACTAACTTTATAGGACATACACAATTTCTTATGGTTAACGTATGTACTAAATTATGTTGAATATGAAGTATGCATTCTTAAGATATAGCCTAATTACCAAAAATAATTAATTATGCAAATTATTTGTTAACGCTGTAAGGTACATCATCAAATTTTATAGGACAAATGTATGTTGTTATAACGAATATACTAAATTATATTGAAATTGAAGTATGCAGTTTTAAGATATTGCTTAATTATTTGATTTCATTAATATGCAAATTTCTCTGATTAAACATTAACCGATCAGGTCTAGCTATTACCCTTAAGATTATATATTCCAAATTTCATTACAATTGAGCCAGCCGAATTTTAGAAAATGATGACACAGACACACAGACAGACAGACAGACAGACAGACACACAGACAGACATTTGTATTTTAACACCTCCCGTACCCTTACGGGAGGTAAAAACCAAACAATCATACTCTTTATAACACAGACTGTGTTAGTGAATCTAGGAAAACTAACTAATCATATCCTATATAACAGACTGTGTCAGTGAATCTAGGAAAACTAACCAATCATACTCTATAGAACACAGACTGTGTAAGTGAACCAATGAAAACCAACCAATCACGGCAAAAAACATGTCGGGGGGGTGGGGGGAACAAAACAAGTGCTTATCCACCGAGTATGTGTTGGTATGTCTTGTTACGAATTTAACGATTAATTCTTCGACGGTTGAACCAAACTAAAGATCGAACAAATGTCCGTTCAATTTGCACACGTGAGTGATTTGCATGAGCTCAGAGATAATGTTGATGACAGATACACAGACAAGTTGAAAGTACAGGGAAAAGAGACATGACAATAACACTTATTGTTTGCTCAAGTAGGCGTTAAGAGTTGAAGGTCAACCAGGAACTGTATACCATCATTCGACTGAGGAAAAACATGTAACTACACAGATTCAATTAACAATAGCAAATTTTGACAGTTTTCTCGTTTTACAACTCTAAAACTTATTTCATTAGCTCACTCATTTAGAGGCATACAACACTCTTTTTCTTAAAGTGTCTCAGTTAAGGAAAGTCATCATCCTGAACGACTAAATATGTTTGCATGTAGTCTCTAAACGTTATAAAGGACTAGATTTCGTTTTATGAACGAACATTGTGTTCAGTCTGAACTTCTCAGTTTATCGTAAACACACAATCGGAGGTTGTTCTTCTGATTGTGTCAGCCTTTCTCGTTACAAAGGCTTCGTTCATTATATATCACATGTATATCAGCTGTGGACGTCAAAGCTTTGAACAAAATGAAACTTCACGATTTACCTATTTGTGAAATGAATACTGCACTGATCTTTGCCGCCGGAGATGGCAAGTAAATTGTCTTAATACTGTCTACAAATCAGCACCCTAAAGGTGTTTGCCTCAGAGATGGATTGATTATATCACGGTTTAGTATTATGGCGCCTAAAAATCTGAGTCTGTTCAACGTTGTTAAGTCTTGTTTTTGTTAGAAGGAAAATATACTATGATTTTATGATTGTTTTATAAAGTTAATTTGGACACGCGACATGTTTCTGATTTCATCTAAACTTTTATAATCACAAGTGTAAAGAAACTACACGCATTGACACCACGCTGTCTGTAATTTAATACAGTGCATCTCACTTTGGACACAATTTAATATCACTGATTGGGTTCTTTCCACATGAAAAACTACGAATCCTCATTTACATCAGTACAATACTATTACATTGCCTAATAAGGAACAAGGTTATCATACAGGTGAGTCTTATTCACACAAGATATACACACTGGTGTCAGTAACAACACTTGCTAGCGTTACGAAGTTACTGAACTTTATAGTCAGTCTGAACAATCACAGGAACTAATTATTCTGTGATTACTTTGATAAATTTCCAATCGAAATTATTGGTGATAGTGATATTGCTATGTTAACCTCGTCTAGTCCTCTACGTGTTATGACCATCTCCACTGTATAGTCAAATGGACATCTCCAGCACATAATTGTGTTCTTTCCACCAACACAGCGATAATTTATGCTATTGGAGAATTGGCATAAATGTGTTGACGTTATCGCGTCCTCATGTCACTTATTTTTAAACTGGATTTTGAGTTTGTAGAAAACTGTACGATGTAACCAATTACCACTGGCTATCAGTGTGTACTGGATTACTACTCATGTGTACTGTTCGCAAAATCCCCAGCAGAGATTTAGCCAGATTTACTGTAGAATTTGTCCGTTTGACTATATTTGGGGAGAGAGAGAGAGAGAGAGAGAGAGAGAGAGAGAGAGAGAGAGAGAGAGAGAGAGAGAGAGAGAGAGAGAGAGAGAGAGAGAGAGAGAGAGAGAGAGAGAGAGAGAGAGAGAGAGAGAGAGAGAGAGAGAGAGAGAGAGAGAGAGAGAGAGAGAGAGAGAGAGAGAGAGAGAGAGAGAGAGAGAGAGAGAGAGAGAGAGAGAGAGAGAGAGAGAGAGAGAGAGAGAGAGAGAGAGAGAGAGAGAGAGAGAGAGAGAGAGACTTATTTGCATTTCAAGGCCCGTGGAATATTAGTTCACAAGTGACTGTGATTAAAAACAAGTCATGTGTGATGTCTCATATTTTGTGACTATTTCCACTGTGAGATTAAACTAAGTTTCAATTTCTGTTTGGGATTCCAGTCACATACAAGGGTCTTATCACCCACGACCATCTCCTAAACTATTTGTTACAGCTTGATTGACCTCCATAGTACCAAGGTCCATGTTTCAGGGAATGTGATGTAAGACACTGTAAATGCATCAACGGAAGTCAGAATAGAAAATAATTCAATGAAGTAATGGACTCTTTATCAGTGCTTTGACAAATACTTTGTTATGTCATGTCATTAACTTAATCGCGTTGTTATCTACTTTGTTAACGTCTTTAATTTACTGCCTTCATTTTACCTTAATGTTGTCATGCCAACTGAGTGACATTGAAATATTGGTTGGAAATACGGAATTTGCTTTTCCATTTATGTTCTAAACAGCCGTCACTGTGTCGTGTCCTGTTTGCTACACTTGATCAAATAGTTCACACCATAGATACAATGACTGTACGTGGTGAATCCGTGAGAAATTGCGTTCAACCCTTCTGCAACGCCAAGACTGAAAAGGGAGTAAAAGGGTGTTATTGCCCATGGCTTTTTGGCAGTGTTGGAGTTGTAGAGAGGTTGGACGCAGTTTGTCACGGATTTTGGGAACCTTGAAAATCAATGATAGGCACAAGATGTAAAACATGTCAGTTGTAAATTGTCCACTTATCTATCATATTAAGCTGTGCCAACGTATTAGATCACCAACGGTTAAATTGACTGTGCAGTTAGAGAAATTATACATTGCCAATAAACCACCTGAAAAGAAAGATTGAATACGCTTCAAAACGTTTTCCGTATTCTTAGCTGAGGTTACAGAGGAAATATTACCTATAAAGAGACTGTGGCAATTCTAACTATAAAGAGACTGTGGCAATTCTAAATATTTTGTTTATAAAATGAGAATGCCGTCGAAATCAGTAGGTTTTGTTTAAAATATGTATATGAAATCATTCGATGCACACCTGGAATAGATTGCATGTACCAAAACCTAGACATCATGGTCAGTCAGAGATATACACACACAACAACAACAACACAACAACACATTTCTACATAAATATATTCAGGTTTGGGATGACTACGCAACAGGGCAATGCTGCACGCTCCATCTACGACTAAGTAACATGGCAATGCTGCACGCTCCATGTACGACTACGTAACATGGCAATGCTGCACACTCCATGTACGACTAGGTAACAGGGCAATGCTGCACGCTCCATGTACGACTACGTAACAGGGCAATGCTGCACGCTCCATCTACGACTATGTAACAGGGCAATGCTGCACGCTCCATCTATGACTAAGTAACATGGCAATGCGGCACGCTCCATCTACGACTAAGTAACATGGCAATGCTGCACGCTCCATCTACGACTAGGTAACAGGGCAATGCTGCACGCTCCATGTACGACTATGTAACATGGCAATGCTGCACGCTCCATCTACGACTAAGTAACATAGCAATGCTGCACGCTCCATGTACGACTATGTAACAGGGCAATGCTGCACGCTCCATCTACGACTACGTAACAGGGCAATGCTGCACGCTTCATCTATGACTACGTAACATGGCAATGCTGCACGCTCCATCTATGACTAAGTAACATGGCAATGCTGCACGCTCCATGTACGACTAGGTAACAGGGCAATGCTGCACGCTCCATCTACGACTAGGTAACAGGGTAATGCTGCACGCTCCATCTATGACTACGTAACAGGGCAATGCTGCACGCTCCATCTACGACTATGTAACAGGGTAATGCTGCACGCTCCATCTATGACTACGTAACAGGGCAATGCTACACGCTCCATGTACGACTAGGTAACAGGGCAATGCTGCACGCTCCATCTACGACTAGGTAACAGGGTAATGCTGCACGCTCCATCTATGACTACGTAACAGGGCAATGCTGCACGCTCCATGTACGACTAGGTAACAGGGCAATGCTGCACGCTCCATCTACGACTAGGTAACAGGGTAATGCTGCACGCTCCATCTATGACTACGTAACAGGGCAATGCTGCACGCTCCATCTACGACTATGTAACAGGGCAATGCTGCACGCTCCATCTACGACTAGGTAACAGGGCAATGCTGCACGCTCCATCTACGACTATGTAACAGGGCAATGCTGCACGCTCCATCTACGACTATGTAACAGGGCAATGCTGCACGCTCCGTGTACGACTACGTAACAGGGCAATGCTGCACGCTCCATGTACTACTACGTAACAGGGCAATGCTGCACGCTCCATGTACTACTACGTAACAGGGCAATGCTGCACGCTCCATCTATGACTAGGTAACAGGGCAATGCTGCACGCTCCATCTACGACTACGTAACAGGGCAATGCTGCACGCCCCACTCACATCGCTGTGGAACTATCAAGGCTTTACGTCTCGTACATTAAGCAAATTTCTACAGTTTATACGCCGATTTCCAGTCTGAGTTCAGTATTTTTCTAAACGGGTCCTCGATTGTAAAATACGAAACACACTTTAGCGATGTATCAAAAGTAATTACTGTTAAATCAAGTTGTTTTCGAACTTACAACAATCTTTTCCGCGTTTTAGTTTTTCAGATAAATGAAGCGGAAAGAAAAGACAAACTACTTAATGCCGGAAACATTTGGGAGTGATTTCTAAACAAGTTTGGGTACACCGTTGTGAAATTATGGTTAGGCCATTAAATTCTGAAGCTGACACACTCTTGAAATTCAAAGAATACGCGAAGATTTCTTTAATGTTTGTTACATTTATTAAAATCATTTAATCACGGGATGGCATCGGTACGTTATTTGCAAAGTTCATATAGAAATAAAATAATCAGCTAACAAGGGTATAATCACCTTTAAATATCCATATACAACATATCAAATATTACATCACAGGCTACTTGAGAGTTGAACATTATCTACACATGCATCTTTACTAGTTTATCTCCATGGTCATTTTTGAAGCTTATACGAAATATAACATGACATCTCTCCAGCTTGTGATGGCGCTGTTGATAGGATGTAATGTCATTGCACTCAGATCAGCACATACAGATATGTGGACAAAAACATACAACGTTAAACATTTTATTGTAATAAATAAAAGTCAAAGGTTACACTGGTCATCATCAATAATATCGTGAATCTTATATACAGTTGGTGTTTGTAATCTCCCTGTCGCCAAAATTAGAGTCTACACAGATTGATATTTCTCTTGGTGTGGGTTGTACGCATTAACATGTCGTGTCTGGATTTCTAGGATTTCTCTTGAAGACCAAGCGTGTAGAAGACAACACCTTACTAAGCAGCGCTGGACCAGTGACACAAGCTGATCATGAGTTTAAATAAAGCTTTCTTTACAAGGGAGAAAATATTTACGTAAATCCTACATCGAACTAAGCTCGTACAATGCTAATGTTAGTGTATGATTTCCATTGCGTCTTGGCATACTGTACTGTACTTGGACATTTTAGTATACATATAATACATTACGTCATCTAATGGCATACTGTGAGGTACTTAGACATTTTAATATACATATAATACATTACGTCATCTAATGGCATACTGTGAGGTACTTGGACATTTTAGTTTACATATAATACATTACGTCATCTAATGGCATACTGTGAGGTACTTGGACATTTAAATATACGTATAATACATTACGTCATCTAATGGCATACTGTGGGGTACTTGGACATTTTAGTATACATATAACACATTACATCATCTAATGGCATACTGTGAGGTACTTGGACATTTAAATATAATTATAATACATTACGTCATCTAATGGCATACTGTGAGGTACTTGGACATTTAAATATACGTATAGTACATTACATCATCTCGTGGCATACTGTGAGGTACTTGGACATTTTAGTTTACATATAATACATTACGTCATCTAATGGCATACTGTGAGGTACTTGGACATTTAAATATATGTATAATACATTACATCATCTCGTGTCATACTGTGAGGTACTTGGACATTTTAGTATACATATAAAACATTACGTCATCTAATGGCATACTGTGAGGTACTTGGACATTTTAGTATACATATAATACATTACGTCATCTAATGGCATACTGTGAGGTACTTGGACATTTTTAGTATACGTATAATACAAAACGTCATCGAATCGTTTTGTTTATTATGCCAGAATACCAGATTTGAATTCTGTCAAAATGATATGATGGGGTGGTATGCCTCTGTAAGTACAAGTGGTAACACTGAAGTAAAACGATTGAATGATTTGCCAAAACTGTTCATGGCATCATATCAACTGTAAAAGTATATTGTTTCAATTGCTTTATGATCAGTCCAGTGCATGGTGTATCTCAATGTAAATAATCTATAAACAATGTTAGCAGTGCAAAGTAAGTAAATAGTGTAAACAATGTTAGCAGTGCAAAGTAATGATTAGAGTGTAAACATAGATGCCATAAACCATTGCCTAGATCTCATTGAGCCAAATATAGTGACGGCTGTTACAGCTAGTAGTCACTGTAATTAGTTGAAAACACTGTTTTCAAATTGACTAAATATAATGACGGCTGTGACAGTTAGTAGTCACTGTAATTAGTTGAAAACACTGTTTTGAAATTTACTACATTAGCAGGGCTACATACTTAGCTTATAATTAAGGCAACTGAAAGATTATACTTGTACACTTGAAATGAACGCTATAAATAGTCACCACATATACAGATTGTGCTTTATTTCAGTTATAACGTTTGTAGAATACAACAAATGCTTATAACCCCCTGTACTAGTACGTTGCATAATTCTTAACAGTAAAACATGCAGGATGTTGACTTTACTCTAATTGAAAAGATCTTGTGAGTTATTGCCGTTTTATAACTGTTCATCAATGAAATGTAGTCCCAGCTTCTAATCACTTTTTATTCTAAATAGTAACGCTATATAAAGTTCTGGAATTCATCTTACAAGGGGAAACAGTGGCAATAGAGTCATCCCTGTAGACCAACTGGTCATAGTGCAGGTGTTCGAGTAACTCGAGTAATGAGATTATCTGACTATATAAAACTATATACACGTATGTATGGTTTACAGAATATTTATCTGGACTGTTGAAGAAATATTCTTGTGTTTTGAATAGCGTTTTTTGGTCATTCATTTTCGTGTTGTCTTTCTTTGCTACGATATTTTTAGCAATAAAAAGCTTACTAATAAGCTCTTATTGCAAAAAAGTTCTCTTACAGGTTAACTAGTCATTATTATATTTTTGTGATTTACGTCTAACCGGTTAGTGACCTTTGACACCGGTTCCATGACCAAAGGACTAAGGCTGTCTAAAGAAAGTAATCAGTGTACCAGTAAAGCTATTACTTAATGCATTCCCACTCAAATGGTATATATTAATTCACTACTACGACATCTTAACAACATGCTATCAACTTTTTCCATTAAGACTATCAAAATGGAGATGAGGTCTTTACATACATGTAAATAGAATACCCGACTTATTCTTTACTTGTCACACATGATAAAATAGATGTCTCAAAAGTCATTTCATTACGTCACATTTGATAAAATAGATGTTTCAAGAGTCGCTTCAGTTCTGGTATGACGTGAGTGATTACATTTGAAGGTACAGATTCCACATGCGTATACCCTGAACACTTCCTTGAGATATCATACTATACTATACGATACGATACCATACCAACCAATACAATACCATACCATACCATACCATACCATACCATACCAGACCAGACCATATCAGACCAGACCAGGCCACGCCACTCCACCCCACCCCGACCCGACCCGACCCGACCCGACCCCACGCCACACCACGCCACGCTAGGCCACATCACACCACATCACCCCACCCAACAACACACCATACCACACCACACCACACCACACCACACTATTATATAATGAATACATCTATGAAATTTACCCTCTGGTATTTTAGATGAATGTTTTTTCTGAATGAAACAGAAAACCATAACAATATCTGTATACAAAATCGACTCGATGCTCTAGCACACAAATTAAGAATGTACATGTACAATATCTATAGGGATTGTTACAAAATCTGCATATGACATACTTAGATGTGTTGTGCTAGAATATTCAACCTTCCATCATATCTATTTCCGGCTTACAACAATGTACAGAACAACTATACACAACCCACTAAATGGAAAACACTGTGAGAGTAGAGGATTAACAGCCTGTATTATTTCATAAATACGAGACACATACGAAGCCTCTATCATATCTAATTTCCGCTATACAGTGGTTTGTTTATCATCAACGACAGAAATATATTGACTACATCATGGTATGTCATATATGTTGAAATATTAAACATTCCTTTCCAGTGTTCTATATTCAAACTGATGCTGACTTTGAGATTTGAGTTACATGGCGGCACAGTAAGTAATACAACGGCACAGTAAGTTACACGGCGGCACAGTATGTTACAGAGTGAGCACATCATTTCCGGAACACAAACAAGGATTACTCTGCTTTCTACATCATAGCTCCTTGTTGTGAAAGGTAAACCAAGAATCTATCCAGACCTAAAGATTTAGCAATAGGATGTAGCATTAAATACTGCTAATTTAAAATCTGATAAATTACCCCTAGTCCTTTAAGCTGATTTGATATTCTGTGAATAATAGTGCAACTTCATGCATTCAGCATTACGAATGAATAAATTACTACATGTGTAGATTATTACACGAATCACCAAATGAAATTTTCCAAGGCATTCCGTCAGCAATTTTAATATTTTTGTGTGAACATAACACGGGAATAACATGTACTCTCAGTAAAAATTATGACCATATGGCTCAAAGAATAAAATGATAATCTTTTAAAACCATTTTGTTAATTTCAGGGATTGAATATTTAGAAATTAAAATTACGAAGTGTCTGATATTTACTTGTTAGTAAAACACAAATAACCTGTTATACGTTTATGCATCTGATTCGACTGCTCCATTTAATGGAAAAGAATTACAATGGAATTTTGTATGAAGGTCCAATTAGCTCTTTCATTATCCCCTTCATGACCCTGTTAAATGTTAGTATATTAGGTAAAGTTTATGTGTGTGAAATTAGCTTGCCCTATACAAGAATACAATATATTGAATGGCTGTGATGAGTTTTGATAATATTTGGAATGCATGCACCAAATTACAGCTGACTTCACATATATTAGTTTACTCACATATAATAAGCGAAATGACGATAGGGCGGTGAGGCTAACTCGTGAACAGTATAGATTGCATTGCAGTGGCAACATTTGTCTTTTGGTATTTTCACTACTAAGTATAGAATGAAAAGTCAAAATCAAAAGAGGATATGACGTAATTAACTTTTGCAACAGATTGTCCCAATCTATGCTAATATAATTCGGTAAGAATAATATATTCATAAAAAAACTCCTAGATATTCCAAAGATATGTTTCTGTCGGCTTTGTAGTATTCAGAGAAGACCATCAACAAATTTGATAAGAAAGTATGCGGAAATCGAAATCAGATAATTTACTTCGTAAGTTTGGAGATTCTGATGACGTTAAAGCTAAATTAGAGACAGTATAGTGAATGGATGGATGGACCGAATAGAGAAGGTAGTCTAACTTGTTTATACCTCAGACCATAATACTCGTAAAGTTGGTAATGCAAACCATAAGATAAAACAAGGTTAACCTTACAGCAATGCTGTAATAGCGTTTCTGAATCAAAATGAATAATGAGGATTACAAAATTGTAAATTCTCTTAGCAAATCATATGATCGGGCGCCTTTTATGTTCGTCGTGGTGCAGATAACAAGTTTCTAGATACGCATGAATTCACATTATTACTCAAGAGCAATTTCCACATGTGCGTCATTCGTTTTATACAAAGAATTCTTTGCTCTACCTGAATTATCACCGACAGTGCCGAAATAATAATTAACATTGGATTAGCGTTCCATTACGTCCCATTCCAAGTACTAATGGGATCATAATAGCATCATACATCGATATCAAATCAATTACCAGCCAATAGATTTGTGAAAAGAATAGTGATAACAACACAGTTTGTTACATTGATACAGTCACAATGTGATGGCGTTTACAGATTGGAGGTGGTCTTCATGCACTGTTTAGAAACATCGATGTCATCAGCACGAGAACAACTTCATTGTTGGCACACAAGCAATGTCATTGATTTGTAAATATATGTTGAATATGTATGTATGTATGTATGTATGTATGTATGTATGTATGTATGTATGTATGTATTTGCCCAATGCAATATTAGTAGCTGCAGAGCATTATCGATTTAATCCAAACAATTAGGAGGTCATAAGCCGTAACTCGGAGTATCATGCTCTTTAGACGAGTTATCGAAATGCCACCACGAAAATAAGTCGTACGTCGCAAACCACATCAGACAACCCAGGCCCCATAAGAAGTGATTTAGTCTGACTATCTCGCTATTTTACGTGATCATACAGACCTTGGCAAACTCCGAGTTACGGCTTATGACCTGCTCATATTTTGGATTTAATATATATGTATATATCGTCTTACAATGCATGACTGTAAATGACCTCAGTCCTGCCAGATAGGTTTTCAACGTGTAAGTTCAACCTGAACAGCATTTCACATGGCAGCAATTGACACAATATGAATGTCATTACTTGATCAGAGAAGTCGTTATCGTGCGTGTTATCGTGTCCCTGTAAGGCATACTCTATTCCATTGTAACCTTTGTGATAAACAAAGCATTCAAAAGGTAAATTGAGATATTGACTATTCAGTGATACAAACAGTACACTTTGTACACCCTATGTCTATCTTTTCTCTCAAAGTAATAACATGTGAATTCACATCGTTTTAATGTATACAGGTTCTCCTTTAAGTCTATACTTACATGTTATGAACTGATTAGTATTCTTGTACTCATTTTGTATATCTGCTTAATGAAATAATGTTGTAATCTAAATTTATACTACGTCACATCTGATTCTTTTCACGGGAAAACTGTCACGACAACTATTCATAATTATATTTATAGAAATCGTAACGCACAAATGGAAAATGGCCGACATAAACTTATCACTTATCACGTTGGGAGATGTTACATTTATTGCTGTGTTCACCCACCCACACAGTCAGTGAGAATGACACAATAAAGCTTTCTATTTGAAAAAAAGAACCTGACATAATTACAACAATTCTTTCATGTTGCTAACAACCTTCTACGTTTGTAACCATTCATTAACAAATATGTCAAAATATAACGTGTAATGTCTGCAAATAATTGCCGTAAAATTTCTACAAATACCTATGGTAAAAATTATTTATTTATCAAAATGTTATTGTTAACACAACTGTCTTTAAATCAAAATGCAATGCATGAAGGTTCTTAGAGAAGATAATATGGAGAAAAATGTACATCGGTTTACTTTTAAGCACGACCACTGGGTTTTCATCACCAATCATTTGTTTTATTTGACCTTATCTGAACAATTAACCGAGTAGGCTAAGAGTTAAAGAGAATTAAATTTAAATCGATTTCTATATTATAATGGTTATTTGACCAAAATATTACTTTGTCAAATGTAAGGTGATAATAGAAACATAATATTAGCTCATACAAAACTTTGATTAGAGAAACTACAACATATAAACTTTTTCGACTGTAAAACTCAATTACAATAAACAAATCAACGTACATATATAATTAGGGCTATTACTGTGATATGTTGGCCAATTCCATACATGGTATAATTGTGCCAATCTACTTCGAAACGATACACAGCATGTCTAGCCATAATTACAGACGCCAATCAATATATTCGAAATAGAGATATTGATAACAGGAGAACTCTTACCAGTTTAAATGGTCATTGAAGATAATATGAATTCAAAAAGAGCATCTGCATGCCAAATTAGAAAAAATGTGTTTTAACCACTACTAGCTCTAAAACCCACTGCACGAAAAAGAAAAAAAAATCCCTTTCGGTAGTTTTCATTCGACATAATACTCTACTTAGAAAGTTCCCTGCTTGACATTTGTATCAAGTGAAATTATAAAAATAACGACAATTCATGTATAAGATCTTTGGGTAAAATTACCGTAAACGGTTATCTTAAACTAATGACGTACAAACGAACGACTGGATTGCCGCAGGACTTAGCGGGAGAGTTATGTCTAGTTTCTTTTACAAGTACTTATCTGGTATATCCATGTGATACTGGGATTTATAAGCTGGATTTAGACACTGCATCGGCTTAAAACTACGGTTTTGTAGAGAAAGATTAGCGACTTTAGGCTAAAGTTAAACACATTGTGTATTAAGACGTGTATCCGGGTTGTACTTGTCTATGATAATCTGGATTATGCAGTTGTTGCCAATGTACGTTCCTGTAACGTAATGTTATTCACGTAATACTTCATAAACCTATACGTATTTCAAATAGTACTGTTCAGTTCAAAACATGTGTTCCATAATCATGTCAAAATTTGTCCTGCAAAGTATGCGATATACAAGTCAATATACGAGTGATTTGAAAAAAAACCATCGTGATAACAGCGTTGCGTCATGATATTCTTACTAGACTGCAAAAGAATGCAAACTAAAATAATTGCATACGTCAAACACTAGTTATTTTATTGTAAGGCATCCGTGGTAAACTCACATTTGCGTTTGACTTGCAGCTAAATTATTTAGAAACTGTTGCTGACTTATTTAATACAATAATTGTTAAGTCTAGACACTATCTACTAGAGGTTTCGTAGGTCAAGAATACGCCATGATGTCGCCAAAAAGTTTGTCATAAAATACATATAATGTCGTAAAGGGTGAAAGTTCAAAACTATTAAAGGAAAATGACGGGATTGTCACAAAAGTACGGATCATTCATTTATCATCCTACAATATAATAATATAATCATAACGTCAATGCCTCAGGTTAGAGCAGAAGGATGTTAGACAATTATTACCATCTGCATTACTACCAAACCAGAGTGACTATAGAGTTTCAAACAGGCGGCATCATGCATGTTCCCCCCCCCCCTTCCCCCGTTTTTGCTTCTATGAATTACACAAATAAAATTTATCTTACGGTGAATACAAATAATGTTTTGTGTTTGAATCTTCCTTGTCTCATTCAATAGTGATGTTCATTTGAGTTCAAAGTGACATAAACTGTATTTTTTATACGCTTGCGCTCTGTCAGTGTATTTTTGTAACAAAAAACCTTGTGTGATACGTAGAAACATCGTGCTGCCTAATTGAAACTCTGTAGTCACTCTGGTTTGGTAGTAGAAGACATGGTGCCGCCTAATTAAAACTATATAGTCACTCTGCTTTGGTAGTAGAAGACATTGTGCTGCCTAATTGAAACTCTATTGTCACTCTAGTTTGGTAGTAACATTGTGCTACCTAATTGAAACTCTATAGTCACTCTAGTTTGGTAGTATCTAAATGAATAATGTTATTAAAAAGTTGTAAATTAATAACTCTGTACCTGTTTAGATTTATTAAGTAATGACTGTGACATGATATCATTAAACAAATCAAGCTGTGTGATTGATAATGTCTTTACTAATCTGATTACTATTGTTATGACTTATGATCTATTTCCTTTGCCTATCAGTTTGGTTAATATGTTTAAAATTGATACATCCGACTATACGGAAGTTTACTGCATAAAAGCCTAAATTGGCTGTTGGGCATGATAAAGCATGAATTTTCCTATGATACACATATGTCACTATTTATTGTCATTGTATGGACATGTAAAACAACAAGTCGTGATGGTCTTCCAATTTATGGTTCGTTCATACATACATACATACATACATACATACATACATACATACATACATGCATGCATGCATGCATGCATGCATGCATGCACGCACGCACGCACGCACGCACACATACATACATACATACATACATACATACATGCATACGCACGCACGCATACACATACATACATACATACATACATACATACATACATACACACACACATACATACATACATACATACATACATACATACACACACACACATACATACATACATACATACATACATACATACACACACACACACACACACATACATACATACATACATACATACATACATACATATATACACACATACATACACACACACACACACACATACATACATACATACATACATACATACATACATACATACATACATACATACATACATACACACACATCTCAAATACATCAGATGACACAGGCTATATGTGCTACAAATTAGTATCTCCTTTTTAACCGACATTGTTTCTAATGATGACGTGGCTCATATTGTTTTTTTTTCAAAATCATTGATTTAGAAAACTAGTATGATATACAAGTTTTGCAGTGTCTTCGACCTTAGACCTTAGTCTATTTACTCCTTGACCTGTATTGTGCATTAAAACTTCATTTTAGTGTTTGTAGCTATAGGTGGCTTAATCTGGCTGGAAATACTACAAGCTATATCTAGAATGACGAAGAGCTTTACAATCATAACATACTTGGAAGAAAAAACAGCTGCAGACGTTTATGAAATTACAGAACGGTAATTACAGCAATCACCTCATATGTCAATCTCTTTCGACAGTAAAGGCAAACCGTTTATTTGTCAGTCGGCCGAATAATTGAATGGATGAGCAACCAATCCATATGTCCTTAGAAGCGTATGACGAAAGGACGTTGATGCAAACACAATTTGGCGGATGCCAAGTAGCATACATGCCGTGTTATCCTGAAGAAGTCCTTTGAGGAAAGACGAACATTAAGGGATCGCACTTGATTTCTCATTCTCAGTCCATTATTTTCAAGATAAGTCTTTCATATTAAGTTTGTTAACAAGCAAAACGTTATCAGAAAGATTAGTTTGCCTACAAGGAATTGTTCACAATCTAAACAAGAAGGCTATAAGGTTTAAAATTGTTATAAATCACTCGACTTGCTTTGAACAATTAATGTCTGTTTTTGATAAATACGATTATTTGTTTATCCCAACGACTTAAAATGAACTACATGACAGTAAAGAATTGGTCTGTTTTGTGATGAGAATAAACAACACATTACAGACTTTTAACGGAAATATTGGTTTAATAGATGAGTCAGTAATATAGATTACTGGCCAATAGTATAAATAGTCTGACATTTAGACACTATTTGATAGTAAGGCTGGACATTTCAGTGGTTCTCTCCATTTTCTGTTTTATTCATTATACATGTATACATTTATATTCCATTAAATAATTTTGTCCGTCATTTAGAAAATTATGCTACCGTAAATAATCAATCTTGATGTGCAATGGTTGCATAATTTAAACATTTCTATGAAATATAAGGGTTTACCTTGAAGCTAATTTTAGGTTTAAGGCTTGTCATTCTGTTACACCAGAGAGTCAGTTGTCTCTCGTCTCCACAAACACTGACACCTTGATAACCCTTGTACAACATCTTTTAAAGTGAGTAGGAGTTGTATACGTATTAGTGACATTTAGCTTTACTACAGTAATCTCGTGATATGCCTCCAGCAAGGGATATGATTCGGTACCAAGCTCATATAAACAACATGTTGTTAAGATTATCTTGTGCGGAATACCACAGCATGACTTATAAGTCGGAGAAGTCACTGCACATGGCAATGAAGTTTTGATGTACATGACTTTAAAAGTTTAGTTTATTACTTTTGTAGATTCTATTGATGACAAATATCGCCAGTATATAAGTGTTAAGATATAGATGATATATAAAGCCATAATGGTAAGTGGTGCGAAAGATCCTGCAAAGAAATGTTATCATAACATGCAGAAGGATAGACTTTGTAGAGTTCTTACAACAATATGTGTACGTCTATTTGTGTTAACCTTTAACCTTATAGCCTGTTAATGTTATTACATTTTAAGATATTAATGTTAATGAATGATATCATCATTAATATATCCATTTAGTGTAACTGTTAATGTTATTACATTTTAAGATATCAATGTTAATGAGCGATATCAACATCATATCCAAACAACAAGTCTTTGAATAATAAAGTGGATACATAGTTTCAGTAACATAGTCAATAGACAAGAGATATTCGTAAAAACACCCCAGCTTCTGTGACGGAAAGCAAGAGGACACTAGCACGACTAATTCAAGGACCAGTTGACCTATATATCCCATTTACCAAATTGGTACCCAGAATTACTTATGTTACTCATGTGCCAAATCAATCTCCACTTTCAAAGTAACGAGACTCTAGGAGAAAAAAAATGCTCTTATTTGTTTCATTATTTCATTTAATAGTTTCTTTATTTGACAGGCAATCACTATTAGGTACAGATACGATGCACTAAACTACTAAGTTTCATACAAGACAAGTTATGTTGTCTGTCTGTCTGTCTGTCTGTCTGTCTGTCTGTCGGTAAGAACTTAACGATTATTACAAATAGGACTGAGGGTTTGTTTTGCGTCAATATATGTGTTATATGCTAGATTGTAAAAACGCATGTTTTGAATTTCGAAGTGTACTCGGAGAATGGCTTCACTAACCTGGTATAATTTATCATTACATTCTATAGATAAAATATAGGTGAAAAGTCAAACAGTAGATTTCCACATTCAACACGTTCAACAATTGAAGTTATCTCTGAACATAGTGCCAATGAGGTAAAGGTGTAAAAGTGGATGATTCAAATCGTCCTCGTCGTCTCGAGCAGAAACCGAAAACGTCCGACATTACTTTCAATGAGACCATTGAAAATTGTTACAATGTCAAGAGCAAGCAATAGTAACCAGCAATTGACAGCAATATGAAAGTCGTTATTGTTGAGTATAGCTTTATTGGTTAGTGAAAATATCAACGTGTTACGACTTGTTAACCCACAGTAACTACAATTCATATGACCTTATATGCCCGATATCAAAGAAAATATAGGAGAATTGTGTAAATCAATATTATACGTTGATTATGCATTTATTAGACTAAACTCTGAATGACTTTGAGCAGAAGAATGGATTTATGGTGTTTTATAAAAATATGAGATACAAAGCAATGGATCGGCATATTTAATGTACAGAAAATATCACAATTTGAGCGATAACATAGAAATAGGAAAACAGAGTTGCGAATAAAAACAAAGTACATACTGTCGACAATTGTCTAATACCAAATGGAAACTTGCGACAGCGATGTCATGTAAACTCACCCCGAGGCATGAAAGAGATCAAATAATGGCAAACCTTGTCTGTCTCTTCACTTTCCTCATATTAGATAAAATGACTGAAAAGATTGTGTACAAATGATGTCATTGCTACATACACTTTCTATCATAGTAGTATTGTTGATATTGCAGCACCTTTGAAACATTCTGATAATTGTCAAATCTGTCAATATTTATCAACCTTTAATTTCAAAAACCAATCAATGCTTGTCATAACGTAAATTACATCTCTATACAATGGCAACAATACTACAGACTTTCGTCTCAGTTTAATTCATATTTTGTATAATCGGTTTAATTCAAATTTTCTATAATTAAAAATGGTTACCCGGTCTACTATGTCATTGTATGCAGTAAGCATTCCATGGAACATTTCGTAGGACATCTCAGATTTTCAATCCCACAACGTCTAATGAAATTTCAGTCTTTCAGCATTTTCAGCAGTTGATATTTTAAATTACCCCTCAAAAGGTTCGGTTGAATTAAATCGCGGGAATCTGCTGCACATTTTTACAATTATCATTGATACAAAGTACTTCTGGAAGTAACATACAGAGTTGTATACAGTCTTGTGGGACTGTGTATTCATCTTGTTAATAGAATATTTCATGAACACAAAGAAACCATCAAAGCTGTCAGGCGGTCCTTTATTGGTATTCATAATGGATGCCTGCATTTGCTTTATTGATCACCATGACTGGTGGTAATGATGTAAACAAGTTATGTGAGTATTGCATGCATGTATAATCTGATGAAAGCAACGTGAATACTTATGGTGAAGACTCATCTGTCCAGGTGACAGATATATATAGAAATACCATTGTGATAATGTACATAATATCCAGATATAGTGCCAATGGTGTCATTATCATACTACACCATAATGCTTGAATACAGAAATAGCTTTCCACCCCAAACCCTAGTCATCAAGTTTTCACATCCCTTAATTCTAAGATAACTCGATTATTCAAGTAAAAAGTTAGGATCTTGGTTCAGTACAAAATTAAATGTCTTGCTGATTTACAGAAGTATTTTGTATATAAGCGCATGCGAATTAATTGATAGTGTCGTATGACATGAAAAAAACCAGAACATGGCTTTTGACCTTACAATCAGTATGAATATCATAATGCCGATAGCAAATGCATTACTGTAATCAGTATAAATGCCCTTTACTTATGAATTCGCAAATATCAAAGTTTTGCATGATAGCGCTTTAAGTAAATCACCTTTTCTTATATGATAATCCGTAGCTACAAAACGACTGAGTTGAACGAAACATCTGAAATTTAACTTTATTCTGTGTCCCTTTCGGGGATACGTGTATGTGCATGAACTCCAATTAACTACATTGACAAACTCATTGATAAACATATTCAGCGAATATATATAGCTTCTCATTTGAATGTAGCTGGTTTAATGTATTATAAGTTGTGATTTTGAAATGAATTATTTTAAAGCGTTAGTTACATTTTTCACGTCTAAACTAAGGATTTCATGTTGTTTGGAAAGCTATTCTACCGAAGTTTTCAAAGAACAATTATCATAACACATTAACTATTTTCACCATTATACTAGTGTTGTCCACACACGTACACATTAACAAACTTGGTGTGATACTTATTAGTATTACCGAGTAAATAAAATTAGAATTAGAATTAGCAAAACATAGAATATTCAATCGCCAAAATCAATACCAGTGGGTCCTTAATGCTCTTGTGCAACAAAACAATCAATGATGTATTCTGTTCACTCGTTGTTGTGCTTGGATACGTGTTTATTAGCTGTGATAAGTATAGTATAAATGACAATACCAATAGTTATGAGAATCAATATTGCAACATAAACAATTTTTCAAAATTACTAATATACTTCAAAACAATAAGTATGTTAAATACGGCTCCGTCGTGCGTATGTATGGTGAAGTGTTGTTTTGACACAAGTAAAACGACAAACGTGAATAGATATGTACGTAGACCTAATATTGCAACATAGTTACCACTAGCTATCATTCATACAATATATTGTCAGTTTGGGTTGTCTGGCGCCTACAATGTTAATTAATGTCACAATAAGTGCAGTCAACCTGTGTATCAATATCCGTTTTATTGACAAGCAATATGTCACAAGTACAATCTTGAAAACCTTAAACCCTTCAAGTGTACACATTTAGATTAGTTCTGTATTAGGGTTAGCAAACTTAGTAACGTTTACAAGAATTTCCTTTCAGATCTTATAATCGTATCCGTCTTATTCACTTTAACGTATTACAAATACATGTAAAATGCATTTTGAGGTTCCCTGCTTTGTACTCAAAGAAGACATTCTTAGACATAATGACTAATATACACAGCGATAAGATAACGCAAAACACTTTGGTCAGTAGAAATGACTTAATCCATACTTTCTAGCAATTTGAAGAAGAAGAATTTTATACATTATCACATCACCAGAGTCTTTGTTTTCATGTCAGTATATTTGTCAGATGTATGCTACAGTAAACTATTATCGTCGCATCTTTGTAATTACTACGTTAAACATGGCAAGACTACATTTAAACAGAATCTGATATGACATGTCAATGTATTGTATAATGTATATGCAGACGTAAAGGAGTAGTTACAGATCTGGTTACTTGGCAACCAAAGTATGGAAAAAGGAAGTCAGGGATCAGGAGAGCACATCTGGCCGACCTACACGAAATTGCTCGCCTCTGAACTTGGGATAAATATTGCTGAACTTGAAAACGTTATGCAGTTCAGACATCAGTAGAGAAGAATTTTGAACAACTTGTATTATGGACAGACAGACAGACAGGCAGACAGACAGACAGGCAGACAGGCAGATAGATAGATACGAAAAGCGAGATATATATATAGATAGATAGATAGATAGATAGATAGATACATACATACATACATACATACATACATACATACATACATACATACATACATACATACATACATACATACATACATACATAGAGAGAAACAGCCAGACAGGTAGGCAGGCAGACAGGAAGACAGATGGATCTATGTATATGTGGTGCAATATTAGTTGTCTGGCAGTCGCCTTTAGCGTGAAACACACAATTACAGCAGAGTCCCACTTTCTATTTATTCTCCCCCTTTTGTTATATTTATCCTATCACAAATCACATGTAGATTAAAAATCAAAATAAATGTCATATATATAACATATACAAGAGACAGTTATTGTTTCTACCTACCATTCAATGAGTGTGGGTGCTTAATTCATATTGTTTCTACCTAATTGGGTGTGGGTGCTTAATTCATTTCTTAAATTATATTATATTTGAACGTTATTGTTGTAATATGCTTTTAATGTACTAATGCTTTCTGAGTCGCAATTTGTTTTAACGTTCACAATAATATTAAGGAACAAATGGAATGTATGTATATTTATAGATCTTTTAATCCCAGTCAACCACAACATACAAACAATTCAAAATATGTTATTTTAGTAATGTAATAACTAGAGAGGCTGTGACAGATGTTCCGTTTTGCCATCTATCACAAACCAATACTGTTCTAAAATATGGAATTCAGATGGCATACTGTGTGAAAGAAATACCTTTAGCAAATAACGAGAGACATTTTTCAACAAATGTTGGTCGCCTGTTTATGACGTCAATGTAACCCTTGAAGTAAATGCCTTTACAAATGATAATGTTATTTTGGTTATATTTGTATTAAAATCACATTGACAGATGTGTTCTATTATCAGAAATATATAACGTTCTTGAATGACATTTCCGTTATAGTACAGTAAAATATGGTAACTTTGGAACGGGAATTTATAAACTAATGTGAAAGTCACCTACATCAGACAGATGAAACGCATCATGAACACGGACAGGGATACCAGATACCATCAATAATTACGGACATATCATTCTGTCAGTTCGGAGAGAATCTGAATGATTAAATCACTGTGTAAGCAAGGTCAGTAGTAGACGGGTCGAAACGTCGTATTCGTTTTCAAATCACCGTTCCGAAGTAACTATATTTACTATCCTAGGTCTTAAACAGCCTACTTATAATAGAAACACCGCTACCTGTAATACTATGACAACTTCAAAAGTAAAAAAATGAACTATGTCTTACCCTTCATTAGTTTTTCATCAAATTTTCAAATCCAAGCCCATTCTCATAAAATATATTTGAGTCCTTTTCGTACTTTCGGCACTTTTAATTACCACTTATAGTAGTACAAACTATGACAACAATGTCAGATCTTTATGTCGTAATATGTGGTTATGAAATAGTTTGGGCATTGATTTGGTATGTGTACAACTTGTGTGTATTTTACGATATGTTTTATTTATAAGTTAAAAGGATTTACCTGTAATGTCTGTGTTGTACAAATAGACATATAAAAGCAAACATTTACCTCTACATTTTATTGACAGTGCACTTACATGCCACAAGTGCTTTCCCAGATTATAGGCCGGCCACGACATAATAACGCTGCTTGAACGGCTATCAACAGCTGTTCACGTATCGATAGCTGGGGCAAATGCATGAATTTAAGAAAATTTGAAAAAAGTGTGTTTTAATCGTTGTCAAAAGTACAATGTATGTATCTCCTTTGATATTTTATTTTGGTATTCGTGTCCCACACATGAAATTAACGACATTTGCATGTTGCGATTCGAAGCAACATATTTCGATTCAACTAAACCTTCTATCAGGTTCCCATTATTATTTTGGTCTTAGTAATGTACAATTCTAATCACAACTTTCGCAATAGTAATATCACTGCATATGTTACGGACGCTCCGTTAGTTGTTCATTGTACCTTTAATAACACATTGATCGTTACTGCAAAGCTTTTAGGCAAAGTATGACCCCATACGGAGATTTAATTCTGACTCGGTTGTAGGTCTTCGATACAGTTTAGATTATTATAGAATATACAGAATACGAACAGAAGCAAATAGGAGATGGAATTTAATGCAGTTTTAGATGTATACGTAAAATACTAAAATGAAATCCTAAATATGCCATACCATATAACTGTACAATCAGTTTTTACCAAGGATGACGAGGTGTCAGCTTTTAAATGTACAACTGAGCCTTTACCAAGGACGACAATGTGTCAAGTGTTGATACAATCATGTATTGAACAAGCACATAGATAAATAAGAAGAGTTAAAAAAAACTGCAACTATGAGAGCACACTACACTACGCTGCGCTATACTACGCGCTATACAGTGAACTCCACACCTTTCTACACTTCACTATATTGCACTACACTACACTGCACTGCACTACACTACACTACACTACACTACACTACACTACACTACAAAATGCAATTTATTTCGTCAACACTACTATGTATATATGCTGATGATAGAGTACATTTACAAGTTTCTATATGTCACTTTCATAGATTGCATAGTTTCTAGAAAAGTCCTAATTCAGAAATCGCAAAAGACGACATTTGCAGAAATATAACAGCTGTTTATGTGTTATAATGTATAAAACGACTACAAGTCACAATCATTATCATTTCAATGCTAAATGCTGTGTAATTTAACGAATGGCTCAAGATATATTGCTTTATTTCGCTTATCTTGAAGAAAGGTTTAGAAATGGAAAGACCGAGCAGTGTCGTGAAGGCGGTTAAAGTGTACATGTGTGTGTGTGTGTGTGTTTGCGTGTGTGTGTGTGTGTGTGTGTGTGTGTGTGTGTGTGTGTGTGTGTGTGTGTGATTGAAATGTGTAATATGATAGGAAATACTAGTAGTCTACTAATTACAAGTATTGTTGCAAACTTCCAGAGACTGTGGTTAATGAAATCATTGGTTACCAATGACTTTGAGTGTGTGCCATTTGTCAGAGATGTTCCATTTGAAAGTCACCTATTGGTCTCTCTACTCATTAAATGTAACCATGTGCTGTATATCATTAATCGTTGCCTCAAAAAGAAATCATTACAGCAAGAAAACTCCTTAGTATTTACTCTTCAAGTGTTGCATCGCAACACGTCATCAAACAGTCAAACCAGAAAAAACAATATATCTACTCCGTCAAGTGGTTTGCGAAACCAATCGATCAAAGGTTACGTTTTTCAAATCTATCAATCTAAACGTAAATGATTGCTAAGGCCAATAAATGCCCTATAGAGTGTTTTAATTTCGTGTAAAGAATCGACAGAATATATAACAACTAATCATTTGTCAAAGCTTAAGGGATTTGCTTTGATTACAGTGTAATTACAGTTACATTGATGAAGAATGTTACCAGATTGAAAAGGTTGGGACTGAATCCCACTTTCTAGATCTTCTAACTCTCTACTTCGCCATATAGTCAAGTGAATCGATGAAGCCTGTCTTATGTTGAATGTATCATTTTGTCGTCAACCTCAGCAGTGGGCTGGTTCGAACTTGTTAGAATGTCTTGTATTACATACCACATGCACAATTTTTCAACTGTCCAAACACACTCTTTCGATAACATAATATAATGTATAAACTAATAACAATTTATGCATTGTCGAACACAGTCTAAGAAATGTCAGAATCATATCTTCAATTACCAGGAATTGTATTGTATTGTATTGTATTGTATTGTATTGTATTGTATTGTATTGTATTGTATTGTATTGTATTGTATTTATTTATTTATTTATTTATTTATTTATTTATTTTTAATCATATCATCGTGAACCATCCATTTTTAGCCCAAATATTTGGAAGAGACTGGGCCCTCTTCGTCCGTGGGTCTCCAGTTCTGTCAATGAAATCAAGTTATATCATCTTATAAATAGTGAATACAGCAGCTACTATTATATAAATTCGTTCTCATATCTTGGAATGGTATAAATATTACGTTGGCACAGCTGTGTTTTTAAGAGAAAGGAGATGCAAAATGAATAAATGGGTCATATTCTTTAGATTGAAAAGAAACTATATGTGTCATAACAATTTCCGCGCAAGATTCAATTTTCAACTTGAAAGGGTCAATTTGTGTTTATCATTTGTCTTCATTGTAACTAGGTGACCTTCTGCTGTTTTTACCACATATACTTCTAGCCACAGGCTATACTTGACATTGTGTTTTGACAGACATTGAATCGTATCTATCAAATAGCAATTTGTCTTTCAAGGTTAAACACTTACTGTTTTCATTCTAAACTTCTATTAAAAATGAATGAATGCAATGTTTGCATTAAGTCAATGTCACGATTCAATCACAACATCGTCGTCTTAATATCCATGAACAGAAACATTAAATTCTACTTTAATCCCTAAATTCAAATAAGTTAAAGGTGAACGTTTCTGCCTAGAGCGATACTTTTGTTTCTTCCGATTCTTTGTTGCACATTTTCCTTTTACACATCATATGAATAATTCGTATTGATATTGTGGCATTTTAATTTCCAAAAACAACATATAGCCAAAAATAATGAATAACTCATATATATAGAAAACCTTTTCACCGGTTAAAATAAAATATCTTGCGTTTGAATTACATAAAAGACTAAGTCTTGAATTGAACTTTTGTTATCGACACAGGTATATGACGTCACCACAGGATTACATAGCATTGCGTCATATATTTTGGTTAATTTCATTTTATCATATTAACCTACTTTTCCCAACCGTTTGTATTTCCTTCTTGTTTAAACGCGATATATGGTTGAGGTGACCAAATATACCAATACAATTTATAGACATTTCAACAATGTAGATGAACCAAAGTGATTTTACGTGAGATTTTCAAAAGTGATTTTCTATGAATAGGGAAAGAGGTCATGGTTCTATTATTCTATCAAATAGATTCGTTTTGAAGAGTATATATAATATATGGTTCTAAACGCAGCAGGAGAGTTAGAAATTACAGAAATACCGAATACGTTTCTATGTACTACTAAACCAGAGTGACGTTATGGTTTCAGTAGACGAATAGACAGCACGATAATTGTACGTCCCACATAACTGTAAAATGACACTGATAGAATGCAAGCATATACAAAGATGCATTTTATCTCACTGCGAACACAAAGCAACATCACTATCGGATGAGACAAAGAAGATTTAAACACAAAACAATTAATTTGTATTCACCGGGAGATAAAAAAATAATGGAACACTTCATGTGCATGCCTGTATTTTGTTTGTGTAATTCGTAACAAAATATTGTGTAACATGTAACAATTGAAACTCTGTAGTCTTGCTGGTGTGGTAGTTTGACCAGGACCTTGAGATGTAAGATGATAACTCATTTAATTTGTGATGAAAAGACGTCGAGAAAGTTAAATACACTTGCACTTGCTTGCTGTCTTCTAGTCGCTTCATTGACTTCATAACAAGGTCGGTTTGACATTTCAGCTCTCACTTCCACTATAAATCTTTGATAATCATGTATTTATTCTCATAAAATTGTGTCATAAAAATGTAAATCGGAGTGGAAGTGAAGGTACAATTTATGATAAGAGGATTGACCTTTATAATGGTGTCTTACAGTGGAACATTTATCTAATCTTATTGAATTTCAGTCATATTGTACACTTACGTCGCATCAAACAATGAAGGCTTAATCGACTTTTTCATTGCTTTTCCCCAAAAAAGTCGATTATTGTAAGCTCTCGTGGTAAGGGACCTGAACCCATTTATCAGGCATGACCTTCCTGTTGAATCTCAAATTGCATTATTTTAAAGTCCTGACTTACAAATGTTCTCAACACACTTTTATATTCGTGGTTGCAGTTGTATGTTTGACAACGAATAACAATGAAAGGGTAGAACTATTGGTGTAAATGCAACGACAAACTATTTGTAGGACTTGTTTAAGTGTGATTGCAAAGGACGAAAACATACACAAACATTAAATTATCTAAACCTAGAAATATATTTCATTAGTTATTTGTCCAAGTAATTATGCTATTAACAAAATATGTTAGAAGTGTGCATGTTTAATGTAATTATGAATGTAATTATGAATTTATGAATTCGAGTTTCTTTCATTTAATGCAAACCCCCAAAAAAGAATGTAATTACGTTACTGTGTTTTAAAACCAATTATATTGTGTAAGTGTGCATGGTGAATGTCCAAGGCAATATGTTTTGATTATTGAACGACTGACATACCTAATTGGATTAAAATAAGATTAAAATGCTAAAAAACGTAAACATGTAACCGTGAACAATTGTAGTGGCCATATGGATGATAAACGTGTAATTAGTTTGGATTTTTATTCATAAATCAACTCTGCCATGTTTTCCTACTTGAAAAACAATGTGACCAAATCTGTGTTTGTCACTTAATAAATTACAAAAAGCTGAAACCTGTATAAAACGTTTGTTAGACTTAGTGTAAGTACAACAACAAAAATCTTACACATTTTAAAACATATTGTACTGTTTTGCGTTACAAACAAAAAATGTGTATGTGTTGTATCACATTGGTTTTCTTTTTCAAGTACATAAACATAGTAGAGTTGCTTCATGAATTAAAAATCCAAAATAAATACCACAATTAGTCATCCATATGGCCACTTTAACAGCTTCCAATGTCACGTTTCATATCAATTTGGCATGATAGACACTTTATTCAAATTTAAACAAGACGATGTCTCACAGCAATATAAACAATTTCTATGGAAATCGAAAGAAATATGAAACACAATCACAAATATATCCAGGTTATATGCACTTAGATAATTAATTCATACACTTAGATAATTAATTCATACACATAGATAATTAATTCATACACTTAGATAATTAATTCATACACTTAACATAATCCAGAAAATTACAATCAACCTTGATAATCTTGGTAAACTTATATGGAAATGATTACTCGTAAGCCGAAAATAGAGTAACTGTTTTAGGATTTATACACACAAGAATGACGCTCATTGAATTGTACAACGTTCTTATCAATATACTAGTATTTCGCCAGTAGAAGCTAGCTTCAAAAATAGAGTGTACAATAGTGTGAATCGTACATAGACAAATGCTATAATACTTTAGTAATGACAATACAATTAACAAGTTAAACAGAAATATTCTCTGTTAACAGGATGAAAACTAGTCTGACTTTTATAAAACCTGAATTTGTTTCGACCATACATGTTTCATTTATGTATTTCAATATTCTAGTATAGATAAAATAGTCGGTGCAAAGATTTTTCATAATGTAGGACAATTCTATTTAAATATTCCTCCTTTAGCTCATTGAATTGTTTTCTACATAATTTGCTCACTAACCATGATATCATAAAACATATGATGTTAAGCTTGCATACAGGAGTATATTGAGGGGCCTGGTCGCTACCATTCACGCCGTAACGTAAATTTGTTTTGATAGCAAAGACCTCATGGTATTATCAACATAGCCTTGTACAATAAATATGATGGACGACAAGTGTATTGATTAATTAACGACAAACTGTCTGTAGGTTATCTAAAGCATGCAGCTCTGGATATGAAAGACTATATTCCTCAAAGTCAATGAACATGACGGTTCGATGTGAATGTTTACACCGTACCCAGGGATTCAGATAATTATACTTTTTCACAGTGTTCTTGTGAAATATTCATAGCATAAGATATTAAGAAAACCCATCAAATATCTCACCGTATTAATTTCAGAATGTATTGTTATCAACATCTCCTTAGGTTACTCTGCATCGTTTTTTCACTTGTGCTTTTAATGAATAGTACATTAGTCATGACATGCCCTTAAGGACCGGTAGATGCAAAATTGCTCTTTCCTTCTATATTGTGGGTAACACAATCACTGAAAAGTTTCAGTCATTTACATTAGCAGATTTTACAGGGTGACCTCAAATGATCTCAACAAAACGTTCCGGTGATGGCTTCGTGACCCCCTGCGATCACTGTAAAATTCTATATAAGAGGCATTGCTCACGTGAAGCTCATCTACATTTGCAATTAAAGTGTAAAGTTTCAGAGTTTACAGAGTAACCTCAAATGGTTACAGGGAAAAGTGTCGGTGATGGCTTCGTGACCCCGTGCGGTCATGGTAAAAATCTATATATGAGGCATTGTTCACGTGAAGCTCATGCTTATAGTCAGTGTGTTGATGAATTCGATTTTTCAGTCAGTTATCAAACGTGTTTCAATGGAATTGAAATGCCTGGATAACCAAGGAAAGGTTCCTGGGATTTATTTGTCTTCAATTACACATTCGTCTGCGTGTAAGAAAATATTCTCACTTTCATCTGACACGTACAAATACGAGATATCTGGAAGTAGTTTAAATCTAAGGTATGCAAGTTATTAAATATATGAAGGTGGTATTCCATTCTACGATAGAAAGTTATGCATCAGATATGCGTATATAAAACCTCTATAAATAATGTACTGAGTTTACCGAGGTACTGGAAAAAGAGAGAGAGAGAGAAAGAGAGAGAGAGAGAGAGAGAGAGAGAGAGAGAGAGAGAGAGAGAGAGAGAGAGAGAGAGAGAGACTTACTTACTTACTTACATTCTTACAGCAGACATTTTCCTTCCAATCACGTATGCTCGAGCAGTATGCCTTCATTAAAGAACACGCACATAATCCTAAATTGGTAAACAAATAAAAGGCCATCGTATTACCATCCACAGTAATGTATAATTATGATAAAACATGAACAAGCTATCCTACACAGGCTTTATTTAATATGCTTAACTAGGAGTCTATAATGTGAGTTTTTGAATGTTAGTTCATAGTTTCGTCTTTTCCGAGTTGTATGTTTTCTGAAACGTTACGAATATACATGAATAAAGTTACACAACAAAACCCTTGAAATATGGACGATCAGACCGGATCATATGATTGTCTTTCTACATGTGACCCGAGTGTTCGTCATTGCGTCTCGGGAAATTTGTAAAGTCATGTAAGCGTGTACAGGTAGCTGATAGTTTTGAAAGTAGAATGCAAAATGAGAATTGTATGCGGAAAGATCGGGTGCCATCGGATAGGAAGACATGTTTGTTCGTCCAGCTTGTGTGCCCGGAGTATTCACCCCTGCGTCACGGGCATTCGACGGGTTTAGATGTAGTGATATTGAAAGAACATTGACGTGTGAGACACAGATAGTACGACCCTGGGAAAACTGCAAGGTGTTCACAAGCTGGTAGTAGTCTTGCACGTCATTGTGTTATCGATTATTAGAGAGAAACACGCTTTAGCTAATAAGTCTCCTGCCTAGTCAATCATTGTGTCAATACTTTGTATCACCAAGTACACACCAAATAAGACATCTAAATCATTAACACATTGACTTTTAGCTAGTTTACACTTCTAAGCAGGATGTGGATATTTTTCTTGCAAAATAACAATTTGCAGCGGGAGATTAAGAACCGTGTGTTCTCAATTATTGTTTGTTTGAGAAGCTTTTAGGTCATTTCCAAGAAAAACAACGTTACATTAAATATTCTCACGGAACGTGATACACGTTTTCACTCATGCCCATTTTAGTTCAATAACAACAGATGTCAATCTAATTTCGTTTACCTGAGCACATTTTGACCCAATTCTATAATTAGATTCTATACTGTCTTTTCTCCGACCCTTACAGTTATTAGTATGTTGACATAATCTTCAATTAACTTACAGTTTGCAGATCTATCATAAACCAGCAGGGCTAGTGGAATATGTTGTAGTCATGTTTTGTTTTGTTTTGTTTTGACTAACGAAGGAGACTTTGTTTTATATTCATCACATTTTAGGAAAATCGTTTTGCATTGGCCGTTCTCTGTTTTCTGTAAGCCATGAAGTGTTTATATTGTCGTTCATTTTACTATTTGTCGATTGTTTGTTAGATCTGAGTGTGGTCTTAAATTCTTAGCTTTGTGGTCTATGTGTGGAATTTGAAGAGTCAGTTCGTTTTTTTTCTTTAAAGTCAGATGACAGTTTACCTTTATGGTAATTTAGGATTTACTATGTCGTCTTGACGTGTATAAAATTGTTAAATCATATAATTTGGACACGTGGAAATTAGTTTCGTATTTCCTAGTTGAGTACGCGTGTTGTAGACGACATTTAATGAGTTGTCCCCATTAGATAATGTGGTAATTGACTTGATTTGACAGTTTTATCCAATTTAATGTCAGACAGGATACAATTAAAATCCCACCTAAACGTCATTTGCTCCTTGACCTTCACTCGACCTTCCAAGTTTTATTTTAACATTTTACTAAAAGGTTAAAGATCTGTCTTCAACGGCTCCTCGTTATCATTTTTATATTACCAAGAGGCTGTAACAACATAAAGAGAATTCAGGGAAAACACCAGCAAATGTTTATCAACGCTATTGGAATAAAACGTGCCAATTACTGTCTACGCCATGGTACAACCGATGAAGCAGACAATCTGGTACTCACTCTGTCGTGTAGTACATTACATCTTAAAACATCCTTTGGGATGACAAAGTTGAAGAGGTTAGAGTCGAGTTTCCCTGTTTGTTTCTTTGAGTATCATTTTCCAAACTCAATCATCTGTTTCACATCCTTCAGAAATAACATAATTTGAATTCATTGATTGTGTCATTAATGCATACTTTGAATAACTTTGCTGATAAAATCCAGGCTGAAAGTTATACTCACTCACGCTAGCACACACACATGTACACACACATTATACACACACACACATACATACATACATACATACATACATACATTGCACGTACGCAAATATTAGTTGACATGTTCTCATATCAACACCAAAAT